>NW_028189001.1:158503-185500 GCF_054131305.1 Coturnix japonica | reverse complement strand
TGAATTTGGGGCTTTTTTGGGTCATTTGGGGCTTTTAAAGGGTTATTTAGGGCTTTTTGGGGTCATTTGAGGCTGTTTTGGGGCTATTTCTGTGCATTTTGGGGGTTATTTTGGGGCCTTTTGGGGTCAAATTTGAGTCTTTTTGGGGCTGATTTGTGGAAAAGAGCCCCAAAATGGGGCAAACGAGCCTCAAAAAAGTGGAAAATAACCCCAAAACGAGGGAAAATAGCCCCAAAACGAGGGAAAATAGCCCCAAAACGAGGGAAAATAGCCCCAAAAATGGGTCTCCTGTCCCCATACAGACCAGTTCTGCCCCCACTATGTGACACTGGGGTGAGAATAAACCCATTAAGCTCATTAACGAGAACCCCTTAATTAACCATAGTGAGGCCTAGGCCGGCCCTGAGGCCCAATGGGACCGGGGGGGGGGGGGGCTCCTAGACTGGAAAATGAGGTAAAAAACCGGCTTTTTTTCCACGGTCAAAGGGGATTCTCACTCTCATTGTTGTCAGCGTGAAGAGAAACGATGATTTTGGGGTAGAAAAGGCCCAAATGGAGAAACGGGATGACACAACGGAGCCCCGGATCCGCTCCGCTCCGCCTCGAAGGCGGCGACAAAATGGCGGCCGCGCTCGGCCCCCTCAGCGCTCTTCCCGCCCTTGGGCTCGGCCCCGCCTCCTGGCGGCTAAGCAACCAATCAGCGGCCGCCGTTTGCCGCAGGGCGACCAATCAGCGCGCAGCTCGGCCGGAGCGGTCGACAAAATGGCGGCGCCGCGTGCTCGCCTCAGCGCCGTTCCCGCTCTTGAATTAGGTCCCGCCCCTTTCTGGGCATGAACCAATCAGCGTGCGCCGTCAGACCGGATCAGCCAATCAGAGGCGGCCGTGTCCCGTGTGGGACAGGAAAGCTCCATTCACAGCCGGGACCATTTTGGGGCAGAAAACCCCATTTTTGGGGCTAAATCCTTATTTTTTGACCCCAAAATTCCCATTTTTGGACCCAAATTCCCCATTTTTGGGCCTAAATCCCCATTTCCCCCAAAAAAATCACCATTTTTGACCCAAACACCCAATTTATGCCCCAAAATTCCTATTTTTGACCCCAAATCTCCAATTATGAGCCCCCAAATCTCTATTTTAAATGCCTAAAATCCCCCTTTTTGACCCCAAAATCCCCATTTTTAGCCTTAAATCCCCCATTATGGATCCCCAAATCCCCCATTTCTGACCCCAAAATCCCCCTTTTTGCCCCCAAATCCCCATTTCTGACCCTAAAACCCTCATTTTTAAACCCAAATCCCCATTTTTGGGCCAAAATCCCCAATTGTAGGCCCAAAATTTCCCACTTTTGACCCCTAAATCCCCATTTTTTGCCCCAAATCTCCCATTTTTGACCCCTAAATCCCCATTTTTGGCCCCAAATCTCCATTTTTATCCCCCAAATCCCCATTTTTGGGCCCAAATCCTCAATTGTAGGCCCCAAAATCTCCCATTTTTGACCCCTAAATCCCCATTTTTTGCCCCAAATCTCCCACTTTTGACCCCTAAATCCCCATTTTTACCCCAAATCTCCATTTTAAACCCCCAAATCCCCAGTTTTTGCCCTCAAACCCTATTTTAGGCCCTAATCCCCAATGTAGGCCCCAAATCTCCCATTTTTGGCCCCAAATCTCCATTTTTATCCCCCAAAAATGCACCCCAAATCCCCATTTTTGGGCCCAAATCCTCAATTGTAGGCCCAAAATCTCCCATTTTTCACCCCTAAATCCCCATTTTTTGCCCCAAATCTCCCATTTCTGACCCAAAATCCCCTTTTTGCCCCCAAATCCCCATTTCTGACCCTAAAACCCTCATTTTTAGGCCCAAAATCTCCCATTTTTGACCCCTAAATCCCCATTTTTTGCCCCAAATCTCCCATTTTTGGCCCCAAATCCCCATTTTTTGCCCCAAAATTCCCATTTTTGCCCCCAAAATTCCCATTTTTTGCCCCAAATCTCCCATTTTTGACCCCTAAATCCCCATTTTTTGCCCCAAAACTCCCATTTTTGACCCCTAAATCGCCATTTTTTACCCCCAAAATTCCCATTTTTAGCCTTAAATCCCCCATTATGGATCCCCAAATCCCCCATTTCTGACCCCAAAATCCCCCTTTTTGCCCCCAAATCCCCATTTCTGACCCTAAAATCCCCAATTTTAAGCCCCAAATCTCCCATTTTTGACCCCTAAATCCCCATTTTTTGCCCCAAATCTCCATTTTTAAACCCCCCAAATCCCCATTTTTTGCTCCCAAAAGCCCCATTTTTGGGCCCAAATCCCCAATTGTAGGCCCCAAATCTCCCATTTTTGGCCCCAAATCTCCATTTTTGGGCCCAAATCCCCAATTGTAGGCCCAAAATCTCCCATTTTTGCCCCAAATCTCCATTTTTAGGCCCAAATTCCCAATTATGCACCCCCCAAATCCCCATTTTTGGGCCCAAATCCTCAATTGTAGGCCCAAAATCTCCCATTTTTGACCCCTAAATCGCCATTTTTTGCCCCAAATCTCCATTTTAAACCCCCCAAATCCCCATTTTTTGCCCCAAAACTCCCATTTCTGACCCCAAAATCCCCATTTCTGACCCTAAAACCCTCATTTTTAGGCCCAAATCCCCATTTTTGGGCCAAAATCCCCAATTTTTTGCCCCAAATCTCCCACTTTTGACCCCTAAATCCCCATTTTTTGCCCCAAATCTCCATTTTTGACCCCTAAATCCCCATTTTTTGCCCAAAATCTCCATTTTAAACCCCCCAAATCCCCATTTTTTGCCCCAAAACTCCCATTTTTGACCCCTAAATTCCCATTTTTTGCCCCAAATCTCCATTTTAAAGCCCCCAAATCCCCATTTTTTGCTCCCAAAAGCCCCTTTTTGGGGCCCAAATCCTCAATTGTAGGCCCCAAATCTCCCATTTTTGGCCCCAAATCTCTATTTTTGGGCCAAAATCCTCAATTGTAGGCCCCAAATCTCCCATTTTTGACCCCTAAATCCCCATTTTTTGCCCCAAATCTCCCATTTTTGACCCCAAACCTCCCATTTTTTGCCCCAAAACTCCCACTTTTGACCCCTAAATCCCCATTTTTTGCCCCAAATCTCCATTTCTGACCCCCAAATCCCCATTTTTTGCCCCAAATCTCCCATTTTTGACCCCTAAATCTCCATTTTTTGCCCCAAATCCCCATTTTTTGCTCCTAAAAGCCCAATTTTTGGCCCAAATCCTCAATTGTAGGCCCCAAATCTCCCATTTTTGGCCCCAAATCTCCATTTTTATCCCCCCAAATCCCCATTTCTGACCCTAACCCCAAATTTTATGCATTAAAACCCCCATTTTTTTGTCCCCAAATCCCCATTTTTAGCCTTAAATCCCCCATTATGGAGCCCCAAATCCCCCATTTCTGACCCCAAAATTCCCCTTTTTGCCCCCAAATCCCCATTTCTGACCCTAAAACCCTCATTTTTAGGCCCAAATCCTCAATTGTAGGCCCCAAATCTCCCACTTTTGACCCCTAAATGCCCATTTTTTGCCCCAAATCTCCCATTTTTGACCCCTAAATCCCCATTTTTTGCCCCAAATCTCCATTTTAACCCCCCCAAATCCCCATTTTTTGCCCCCAAAAGCCCCTTTTTTGGGCCCAAATCCCCAATTGTAGGCCCCAAATCTCCCATTTTTGGCCCCTAAATCCCCATTTTTTGCCTCAAATCTCCATTTTAAACCCCCCAAATGCCCATTTTTTGCCCCAAATATCCATTTCTGACCCCCAAATCCCCATTTTTTGCCCCAAATATCCCATTTTTGACCCCTAAACCCCCATTTTTTGCCCCAAATCTCCCATTTTTGACCCCTAAATCCCCATTTTTTGCCCCAAAATTCCCATTTTTGACCCCTAAACCCCCATTTTTTGCCCAAAATCTCCCATTTCTGACCCCTAAATCCTCATTTTTTGCCCCAAATCTCCATTTTAAACCCTCCAAATCCCCATTTTTTGCTCCCAAAAGCCCCATTTTTGGGCCCAAATCCCCCATTGTAGGCCCCAAATCTCCCATTTTTGGCCCCAAATCTCCATTTTTATCCCCTAAAATCCCCATTTCTGACCCCAAAATCCCCATTTTTTGTCCCAAAATCCCCATTTTTGACCCCAAATTGCCCATTTTAGGGCCTTTTTCCCTCAAAAATGACACTTTTCCCTCTCCAAGCCGTTTTATTACAGCTCCCTTCAATGCTTCTTACTGGCAGCCGCAACCTGCAAAAGAACCCAAAAAGACCCTAAATGAGCCCAAATAGACCCAAAATTGGCCCCAAAATGACCCAAAATGAGCCCAAATGGACCCAAAATGACCCAAAATGAGCCCAAATGGACCCAAAATTGGCCCCAAAATGACCCAAAATGAGCCCAAATGGACCCAAAATTGGCCCCAAAATGACCCATAAAAGACCCCAAAGGACCCCAAAAGGAACCCAAAATCCCATAATGACCCCAAAAAGACCCCAAAGGACCCCAAAATAACCCCAAAAAAGCCCAAAATGACGCCAAAAAGCCCCAAATCTGCCCCCAAAATAACCCTAAAGTCCCAAAATGACCCCAAAGCCCCAAAAGATCCCAAAAATGACCCAAAATCCCCCAAAATTGACCTAAAATCCCCCAAAATTGACCCAAAATCCCCCAAAATTGACCCCAAATCCCCCAAAATTGACCCAAAATCCCCAAAATTGATCCAAAATCCCCCAAAATTGACTCAAAATCCCCCCAAATTAACCCAAAATCCCCCCAAATTAACCCAAAATCCCCCAAAATTGACTCAAAATCCCCCAAAATTGACCCAAAATCCCCCAAAATTGACCCAAAATCCCCCAAAATTGACCTAAAATCCCCCAAAATTGACACCAAAATTGACCCAAATTGACCCAAAATTGACCTAAAATCCCCCAAAATTGACCCAAAATCCCCCAAAATTGACCCAAAATCCCCCAAAATTGACCCCAAAATTCCCCCAAATTGACCCAAAATCCCCCAAAATTGACCCAAAATCCCCCAAAATTGACCCAAAATCCCCCAAAATTGACCCCAAATCCCCCCAAAATTGACCCAAAATCCCCCAAAATTGACCCAAAATCCCCCAAAATTGACCCAAAATCCCCCAAAATTGAACCAAAATCCCCCAAAACTGACCCAAATCCCCCAAAATTGACCCCAAATCCCCCAAAATTGACCCAAAATCCCCCAAAATTGACCCCAAATCCCCCAAAATTGACCCAAAATTGACCCCAAATCCCCCAAAATTGACCTAAAATCCCCCAAAATTGACCCAAAATCCCCCAAAATTGAACCAAAATCCCCCAAAATCCCCCAAAATTGACCCCAAATACCCCAAAATTGACTCAAAATCCCCCAAAATTGACCCCAAACCCCCCAAAATTGACCCAAAATTGACCCAAAATCCCCCAAATTGACCCAAAATCCCCCAAAATTGACCCAAAATCCCCAAAAATTGACCACAAAAATTGACCCCAAATCCCCAAAAATTGACCCAAAATCTCCCAAAAATGACTCAAAATCCCCCAAAATTGACCCCAAATCCCCCAAAATTGACCCAAAATTGACCCCAAATCCCCCAAAATTGACCCCAAATCCCCCAAAATTGACCCAAAATTGACCCAAAATCCCCCAAAATTGACCCAAAAATGACCCAAAATCCCCCAAAATTGACCCCAAATCCCCCAAAATTGACCCAAAATTGACCCCCCAAATTGACCCCAAATTGCCCCAAAATCCCCCAAAATGGACCCAAAATCCCCCAAAATGGACCCAAAATCCCCCAAAATTGACCCAAAATCCCCCAAAATTGACCCAAAATTGACCCCAAATTCCCCAAAATTGACCCTAAATGACCCCAAAATTAACCTAAAATTGACTCAAAATCCCCCAAAATTGACCCCAAATCCCCCAAAACTGACCCAAAATCCCCCAAAATTGACCCAAAATCCCCCAAAATTGACCCAAAATTGACCCAAAATTGACCCCAAAATTGGCCCAAAATCCCCCAAAATTGACCCAAAATTGACCCCAAATTCCCCAAAATTGACCCAAAATCCCCCCCAAACCAACCTCAAATGACCCCAAAATGCCCCAAAATGCCCCAAAAATGACCTGAAATGACCCCCAAAAAGACCCAAAATCCCCTTAAAATGACCCAAAAGGACCCGAAATGACCCCAAAAAGGACCTTAAAAGGACCCTAAATGACCCAAAAGGACCCCAAAATCCCCCTGAACACCCCAAAATGACCCAAAATCCCCCCAAATGACCCCAAAAATACCCCAAAAGACCCCATAATGACCCCAAAACCCCCTTCAAATAACCCCAAATCCCCCCAAAATGACCCAAAAATACCATAATAACCCCAAACTGACCCCAAAAGGACCCTAAATGACCCCAAAAATGACCTTAAAAAGACCCTAAATGACCCAAAAGGACCCCAAAATCCCCCTGAACACCCCAAAATGACCCAAAATCCCCCCAAATGACCCCAAAAATACCCCAAAGACCCCATAATGACCCCAAATTGACCCAAAACGACCCCAAAGCCCCCTTCAAACCCCAAATCCCCCCAAAATACCATAACCCCAAACTGACCCCAAATCCCCCCAAACTGACCCCAAAAAGACCCTAAATGACCCCAAAAATGACCTTAAAAGGACCCTAAATGACCCAAAAGGACCCCAAAATCCCCCTGAACACCCCAAAATGACCCAAAATCCCCCCAAATGACCCCAAAAAATACCCCAAAAGACCCCATAATGACCCCAAAAGACCCCAAATCCCCCCCAAATGACCCAAAACAACCCCAAAACCCCCTTCAAATAACCCCAAATCCCCCCAAAATGGACCCCAAAATACCATAATAACGCCAAAATGACCCCAAATCCCCCCAAACTGACCCCAAAAGGCCCCTAAATGACCCCAAAAATGACCTTAAAAAGACCCTAAATGACCCAAAAGGACCCCAAAATCCCCCTGAACACCCCAAAATGACCCAAAATCCCCCCAAATGACCCCAAAAATACCCCAAAAGACCCCAGAATGACCCCAAATCCCCCCCAAATGACCCCAAATTGACCCAAAACGACCCCAAAACCCCTTCAAATAACCCAAAATCCCCCCAAAATGACCCAAAATACCATAATAACCCCAAACTGACCCCAAATCCCCCCAAACTGACCCCAAAAGGACCCTAAATGACCCCAAAAATGACCTTAAAAGGACCCTAAATGACCCAAAAGGTCCCTAAAATCCCCCTGAACACCCCAAAATGACCCAAAATCCCCCCAAATGACCCAAAAAACATCCCAAAAGACCCCAAAATGACCCCAAAAGACCCCAAAATACCCCAAATTGACCCAAAACGACCCCAAAACCCCTTCAAATAACCCCAAATCCCCCCAAACTGACCCCAAAAGGCCCCTAAATGACCCCAAAAAGGACCTTAAAAGGACCCAAAATGACCCAAAAGGACCCCAAAATGACCCAAAATCCCCCCAAATGACCCCAAAAATACCCCCAAAAGACCCCATAATGACCCCAAATCCCCCAAAATTGACCCAAAATCCCCCCCAAACCAACCTCAAATGACCCCAAGATGCCCCTAAATGACCCAAAAAGACCCTAAAATGACCTGAAATGACCCCCAAAAAGACCCAAAATCCCTTTAAAATGACCCAAAAGGACCCGAAATGACCCCAAAATGGCCTCAAACCCACCCCAAAATGCCCCAAAACTGTGGGATTTAGCCCCAAAACTGCTCCCACCTGCCCAGCGATTCGGTCCAAGTCGCGCTGTCCCTGTGGGGTCAATTTGCGGCCCCTGCAAGAGAAAAAATGACCCAAAATCACCCAAAATTGACCCAAAAATGACCCCATTAAGACCCCCCCATATACCCAACCTGGAACCCCCCCATATGAAGCCCCCCCCCATATAAAGCCCCCCCCCCCATATACCCAACCTGGACCCCCCCCATATAAAGCCCCCCCCCCATATTAAGACCCCCCCCATATTAAGACCCCCCACCATATTAAGACCCCCACTCATATAAAGCCCCCCCCCCCATATTAAGACCCCCACTCATATAAAGCCCCCCCCATATTAAGACCCCCACTCATATAAAGCCCCCCCCCATATTAAGACCCCCACTCATATAAAGCCCCCCCCATATTAAGACCCCCCCCATATTAAGACCCCCACCCATATAAAGCCCCCCCCCCATATAAAGCCCCCCCCCCCCATATTAAGACCCCCACTCATATAAAGCGCCCCCCCCCCCCCCATATACCCATCCTGGATCCCCCCCTATATAAAGCCTCCCCATATATACCCATATTAAGACCCCCCCCATATAAATACCCACCCCCATATAAAGCCCCCCCCCATATAAACCCATCCTGGACCCCCCCCATATTAAACCCCCCCCCATTTACCCATCCTAGACCCCCCCCATATTAAGCCCCTTCCCCCATATACCCAACCTGGACCCCCCCACATAGTAATACCCCCCCCAATTAAAGACCCCCCCCCCATATAAAGCCCCCCATACCCCCCCCATATAAATCCCACCCCCATATACCCATCCTGGACCCCCCCCAATTAAACCCCCCCCCCATATTAAGACCCCCCCATCTGAAGCCCCCCCCACCCATATAAACCCATCCTGGACCCCCCCCATATTAATACCCGCCCCCTTATAAAGACCCCCCCCCCCCATATACCCAATCTGGCCCCCCCCATATTAAGAGCCCCCCCATATACCCAACATGGACCCCCCACCCCATATATGAAGCCCCCGCTCCCCCCTCCACCATATACCCATCCTGGACCCCCCCCAAATAAAGCCCCCCCCCCCCCCATATTAACCCCCCCCCCCCTATTTACCCATCCTGGTCCTTCTCGACCATCTTGAGCCCTTCCATGACCCCCCCCCCATATGAAGCCCCCCCCCATTTACCCATCCTGGTCCTTCTCGACCATCTTGAGCCCCTCGAGCGCCTGCAGGACCCTCCTGGCGACGCTCTGGGACCCCCGGCTGAAATGGCTCCTCAGGACCCCATTGCGCTGACGGCCCCCATAGATCTTGGTCATGGAGCCCACCCCCGCCCCACCGCGAAGGTAAAGATGGCGGGCGGTGGAGGCTGGGGGGTAATTAGCATAATATGGTAATTAGATGGTAATTAGATGGTAATTAGAGGGGTTATGGGGCATTCATTGCGCTGACGGCCCCCATAGATCTTGGTCATGGAGCCCACCCCGGCCCCACCGCGCAGGTAAAGATGGCGGGCGGTGGAGGCTGGGGGGTAATTAGCATAATATGGTAATTAGATGGTAATTAGATGGTAATTAGGGGGGTTATGGGGCATTCATTGGGGTCATTGCGCTGACGGCCCCCATAGATCTTGGTCATGGAGCCCACCCCCGCCCCACCGCGAAGGTAAAGATGGCGGGCGGTGGAGGCTGGGGGGTAATTAGCATAATATGGTAATTAGATGGTAATTAGATGGTAATTAGAGGGGTTATGGGGCATTCATTGCGCTGACGGCCCCCATAGATCTTGGTCATGGAGCCCACCCCGGCCCCACCGCGCAGGTAAAGATGGCGGGCGGTGGAGGCTGGGGGGTAATTAGCATAATATGGTAATTAGATGGTAATTAGATGGTAATTAGGGGGGTTATGGGGCATTCATTGCGCTGACGGCCCCCATAGATCTTGGTCATGGAGCCCACCCCGGCACCGCCGCGAAGGTAAAGATGGCGGGCGGTGGAGGCTGGGGGGTAATTAGCATAATATGGTAATTAGATGGTAATTAGGGGGAGTTATGGGGCATTCATTGGGGTCATTGCGCTGACAGCCCCCATAGATCTTGGTCATGGAGCCCACCCCCGCCCCACCGCGCAGGTAAAGATGGCGGGCGGTGGAGGCTGGGGGGTAATTAGCATAATATGGTAATTAGATGGTAATTAGATGGTAATTAGGGGGGTTATGGGGCATTCATTGCGCTGACGGCCCCCATAGATCTTGGTCATGGAGCCCACCCCGGCCCCACCGCGCAGGTAAAGATGGCGGGCGGTGGAGGCTGGGGGGTAATTAGCATATCATGTTAATTAGATGTTAATTAGATGTTAATTAGGGGGTCATTATTGGGGTTGGGGGTCGTTAATGGAGTCTCTTAACCACCCCATTAAGGTAATGATGGCGGGCGGTGGAAGCTGGGGGTTAATTAGCATATCATGTTAATTAGATGTTAATTAGATGTTAATTAGGGGGTCATTATGGGGGTTGGGGGTCATGACTGAAGGCTCTTAACTCCCCCATAAAGGTAAAGATGGCGGGCAGTGGAGGCTGGGAGGTTAATTAGCACATCATGTTAATTAGATGTTAATTAGGGTTAATTAGGGGGTCATTAGGGGGGTTGGGGGTCATTAATGGAGGAGGTTCTTAACCACCCCACGAAGGTAAAGATGGCGGGCGGTGGAGGCTGGGGGGTTAATTAACATATTATGTTAATTAGATGATAATTAGATGTTAATTAGATGCTAATTAAGGGGACCGGGGGGTCATTATGGGGGTTATGAAGTCTCTTAATCCCCCCATGAAGGTAAAGATGGTGGGCGGTGGAGGCTGGGGGGTTAATTAACATATTATGTTAATTAGGTGATAATTAGATGTTAATTAGATGCTAATTAAGGGGGCTGGGGGGTCATTATGGGGGTTGGGGGTCATGAATGATGGCACTTAACCCCCCCATGAAGGTAAAGATGGCGGGTGGTGGAGGCTGGGGCTCGTTCATTATGCTAACTATGGGCTCATTAATTATGCAAATGATGTTAATTAGCGTTAATTAACGGACTCTCACCCGCCCTGGTGTAGAACCAGTTCTCATCATACGGCGCCAGCTCCTTGTGCTTGGCCAACTTCACCGTGTCCACCCACTCGGGGACCTTCAGCTTCCCCGACCTGCCCCATAGAGACCCACAGACACCCCATAAGTGACCCCATAAATACCCCATAGAGACCCATAGAGACCCCATAAGTGACCCCATAAATACTGAGACCCCATAAGTGACCCATAGACACCCCATAGAGACCCATAGACACCCCATAAGTGACCCCATAAATACTGAGACCCCATAAGTGACCCATAGACACCCCATAAGTGACCCATAGACACCCCATAAGTGACCCCATAAATACCCTATAACTGCCCCATAAGTGACCCATAGAGACCCCATAGAGACCCATAGACACCCCATAGAGACCCATAGACACCCCATAGAGACCCATAGAGACCCCATAAGTGACCCATAGACACCCCATAAGTAACCCATAGACACCCCATAAGTGACCCATAGACACCCCATAAGTGACCCACAGAGACCCCATAAGTGACCCCATAAATACCCCATAAGTGACCCCATAGACACCCCATAAGTGACCCCATAAGTGACCCATAGACACCCCATAGAGACCCATAGACACCCCATAAGTGACCCATAGACACCCCATAAGTGACCCCATAAGTGACCCATAGACACCCCATAAGTGACCCATAGACACCCCATAAGTGACCCATAGACACCCCATAGATAGTGAGACCCCATAGAGACCCCATAAATACCCCACAGAAACCCCATAGAGACCCATAGACACCCCATAAGTGACCCCATAAATACCCCATAAGTGACCCATAGAAACCCCATAGAGACCCATAGACACCCCATAAGTGACCCATAGAGACCCCATAAGTGACCCATAGACACCCCATAAGTGACCCATAGACACCCCATAAGTGACCCATAGACACCCCATAGACACCCCATAAGTGACCCATAGACACCCCATAAGTGACCCATAGACACCCCATAAGTGACCCATAGACACCCCATAGATAGTGAGACCCCATAGAAACCCCATAAATACCCCATAGACACCCCATAGATAGTGAGACCCCATAGAAACCCCATAAGTGACCCATAGACACCCCATAAGTGACCCATAGACACCCCATAAATACCCCATAGATAGTGAGACCCCATAGAGACCCATAGACACCCCATAAGTGACCCATAGACACCCCATAAATACCCCATAGATAGTGAGACCCCATAGAGACCCATAGACACCCCATAAGTGACCCATAGACACCCCATAAGTGACCCATAGAGACCCCATAAGTGACCCCATAAGTGACCCATAGACACCCCATAAATACCCCATAAGTGATCCCATAAGTGACCCATAGACACCCCATAAGTGACCCCATAAATACTGAGACCCCATAAGGGACCCATAGATAGTGATACCCCATAAGTAACCCATAGACACCCCATAAGCGTCCAGCCCCATAGTTCACATAGGAGTCCACCCCAGCCCCACAGCCCCCATAGAACCCCTGGCCCCATAACTCCCATAATACCCCCCCCAGTCCCATAGCTCCCATAGCCCCTCCAGCCCCATAACCCTCCACCTCATAGGACCCCCCAGCCCCATAGCCCTCCCCAACCCTATAGACCCCCCCAACACTATAGCCCCCCTCCAGCCCCATAGACCCCATAGAGCCCCCCAACCCCATAACCCTCCACCCCATAGCTTTCCCCCCACCCCATAGCTTCCCCCAGCCCCATAACCCTCCACCTCATAGGACCCCCCCCAACCCCATAGCCCCCCCAGCCCCATAGACCCCCCCCTGGCCCCATAGCTTCCCCCCTAACCCCATAGGAGCCAACCTCCAGCCCCATAGACCCCCCTGGCCTCATAGACCCCTCCAGCCCCATAGGAGCCGCCTCCATCCCCACAGACCCCCTTGGCCCCATAGGAGCCCTCCTCCAACCCCATAGCCCCACCAACCCCACAGGAGCCCCCTCCAGCCCCATAGCTTCCCCACCAACCCCATAGGAGCCCCTCCCAGCCCCATAACCCCCATAACCCTCCACCCCATAGCCCCCCCCAACCCCATAGGAGCCCCCTCCATCTCCATGGGCCCCATAGACCCCCATATATTCCCCCATAGGCCCCATAGCCCCCCCCTGCCCCATAGACCCCCCCAACCCCATAACCCCCCCATAGTCCCACCCCCATAGAATCCCTCCAGCCCCATAGGACACCTCCCAACCCCATAGACACCCCCGGCCCCATAAGAGACCCCCCCTGCCCCATAGTCCCCCTCCAGCCCCATAGGACCCCCCCCAACCTTATAGCCCCCCCTATAGGAGCCCCATAGGCCCCATAGCCCCCCCCTGCCCCATAGAATCCCTCCAGCCCCATAGGACCCCCCCCAACCTTATAGCCCCCCCTATAGAAGCCCCATAGGACCCCCATATATTCCCCCATAGGCCCCATAGCCCCCCCCCTGCCCCATAGATCCCCCCAGCCCCATAGGACCCCCCCAACCTTATAGCCCCCCCTATAGGAGCCCCATAGCCCCCCCCCTGCCCCATAGACCCCCATATATTCCCCCATAGGCCCCATAGCCCCCCCCCTGCCCCATAGGCCCCATAGCCCCCCCCCTGCCCCATAGACCCCATAGATCCCCCCATAGGCCCCATAGCCCCCCCCAGCCCCATAGACCCCATAGGCCCCATAGATCCCCTATCCCATCTCTCACTTCTTTAGGAAGGCCGCCAGCGCCCTGACGAACTCCTGCTGGTTCACGTCCTTCACCGTCACCCCGGGCATCTGAACCGGAAACACGTCACGGACCGGAACTACCCCCGACCCACACAACGACCCCACTTCCGCTTCCGGGGTCCATAGACCCCCCCCCCTCCCCCAGGTCTGGGCCTGGTTCCGGCCTCACTATGAGGCCTAGGCCCGGTTCTGAGGCCTGGTTCCGGTTCCGGCCTGTCTATGAGGCCTAGGCCCGGTTATGAAGCCTGGGCCCGGTTCCGACCGTGCTTTAAGGCCTGGTTCCGGTTCCAGCCCGGTTATGAGGCCTGGGCCCGGTTCGGTCCCGGCTTTAAGGCCTGGTTCCGGTTCCAGCCCGGTTCTGAGGCCTTAATCCCGGTTCCGATCCGGTTGTGAGGCCTGGTTCCAGTTCTGGCCGAGCTTTAAGGCCTAGTCCCGGTACCGACCCGGTAATGAGGCCTGGGCCCAGTTCCGACCCCATTTTAAGGCCCGGTTCCGGTTCGGGCCCGGTTCTGAGACCTTAGTCCCGGTTCGGACCCTGTTCCGAGGCCTAGTTCCGGTTCGGGCCCGGTTCTGACCCCATTTTGAGGCCTGCTCCCGGTTCCGGCCCGGTTTTGAGGCCTTAGTCCCGATCCGAACCCGGCTTTGAGGCCTGGTCCCGGTTCGGTCCCGGTTCTGAGGCCTGCTCCCGTTTCTAGCCCAGTTTTGCAACCTTATTCCCGGTTCGGTCCCGTCTTTAAGTCCCGGTTCCGGCCCGGTCCCGATTCGGGCCCTTATTCCCGGTTCTGCCCCCATTGTAAGCCCCGTTTCCGGTCCGTTCCCGGTTTTGCGGCCTACTTCCGGTCCGGCCGCTCCGCTCACCTCGCTCCTTCGCGCCGAACCGAGAAGAGAATGAACACGGGGCCGCCCAGGGAAAGCCGCACGGCTCGAGCTCTCGCGATGCTTCTCTCACCCAATCACCAACCGCGAGATTTCGCTCAGCCAATCAGCGCGGAGATGGGCGGGAAGGTGGCGGTGCCTTCCGGTGAGGCGCCGCTAGGGGGCGCTTTGAGCGTATGACGTCATCACGCCGGAAGCGCCCTGTGGCCCCGCCCACCACAGTGCAGCTCGCTGCTGATTGGCTGCGCGTGGAGACAATTGAAAGCCGCGCGGCGATTGGCGGCCGGGATGTGAGGCGGATGGAACGCGCGCTGTGATTGGCTGCGGGACGGGATTGCGGGCGAAGAGCGTTTCGGAGCTCATTTTGCACCAGTTCATAGAAAAAATGGGGGATTTTAGGCCAATTTGGGGGATTTTAAGGCCAATTTGGGGATTTTAGGCCAATTTGGGCGATTTTAGGCCCATTTTGGGGGATTTTAAGCCAATTTGGACATATATTGCCGCCATATTTTCCCTGCGGGAGGGGGGGGGGTGTCTCAAAAGGGGCGTGGCCTCATTAAGCCCCACCCCCACCATCACGTGACACCGGGAAGTGGGCGGGGCCTTCAAAGGGGCGTGGCCTTACATTACCCCGCCCCCCAATTTGCATACACACACAGCGCACCAATGGGCGGGGCTTCGTGTGGGCGTGGCCTAATAGAGCCCCGCCCCCAATCTCCCATATAAGGGAAGTGGGCGGAGCCTGAGACAACAATGCCCCCACAATACCATATAAGGGAGTGGGCGTGGCCTGATAACCAACCACCACCATATAAGGAAGTGGGCGTGGCCTAATACATCCCCGCCCCTATATTACCATATAAGGGCAACGGACGGAGCCTGGGTTAATCCCGCCCTTATATTACCATATAAGGGAAAATGGGCGGAGCCTGATAAACCCGACCCTACCATATAAGGAAGTGGGCGTGGCCTGAGAAATCATCGCACACATTTTACCATATAAGGGGGAGTGGGCGTGGCCTGATATAACCCCGCCCCCATATTACCATATAAGGGCAATCTGCGGAGCGTAAGATAACCCCATTCCCATATTACCATATAAGGGAGTGGGCGGAGCCTGAGACAACACCACCCCCATATTACCATATAAGGGGAGTGGGCGGAGCCTAACAAACCCACCCCATCCATATAAGGGAGTGGGCGTGGCCTGAGACAACACCGCCCACCGTATTACCATATAAGGGCAATGGGCGGAGCCTAACAACCCCACCCCTACCATATAAGGAAGTGGGCGGAGCCTGAGCCCTCATCCTACCTAATGGGCGTGGCTTGCCGTAGCCCCGCCCCCCCCCCCCCCCCCCCCATTGGCCCTTATTGAAATCCACAGCGCAGCCATTGGTCGCTTCCGAATCTCATTAGCATCTCATTATGAAAATCACGTGACACCCCCCCCCCCTTATATAGCGGAGCTCAGCGGGCGGCCCCTCCCCCACCGCGAGAGGGCGGGGCCTCGTGTGGGCGTGGCCTAATAGAACCCTGCCCCCATTCTGCCATATAAGGGAGTGGGCGGAGCCTGACACAACCCTGCCCCCATCCATATAAGTGAGTGGGCGTGGCCTGAGATAACCCAGCCCCCAATCTTCCATATAAGGAAAGTGGGCGTGGCCCGAGATAACCCCGCCCCCACATTACCATACAAGGGCAATGGGCGGAGCCTAACAGCCCCACTCCTACCATATAAGGAAGTGGGCGGAGCCTGAGCCCCTCATCCCACCTAATGGGCGTGGCTTGCCGTAGCCCCGCCCCCTCCCCCATTGAAATCCACAGCGCAGCCACTGGTCGCTTCCGAATCTCATTAGCATCTCATTATGAAAATCACGTGACACCCCCCCCCCCCCCTTATATAGCGGAGCTCAGTGGGCGGCCCCTCCCCCACCGGGAGAGGGCGGGGCCTCGTGTGGGCGTGGCCTAATAGAACCCCACCCCCATTCTGCCATATAAGGGAGTGGGCGGAGCCTGACACAACCCCACCCCCAATATTCCATATAAGGAAAATGGGCGTGGCCTGAGATAACCCCGCCCCCACATTACCATACAAGGGCAATGGGCGGAGCCTAACAACCCCACTCCTACCATATAAGGAAGTGGGCGGAGCCTGAGCACCTCATTCCACCAAATGGGCGTGGCTTGCCGTAGCCCCGCCCCCTCCCCTATTGGCCCCCATTGAAATCCACAGCGCAGCCATTGGTCGGTTCCGAATCTCATTAGCATCTCATTATGAAAATCACGTGACACCCCCCCCCCCCCCTTATATAGCGGAGCTCAGCGGGCGGCCCCTCCCCCACCGGGAGAGGGCGGGGCTTTGTGTGGGCGTGGCCTAATAGAACCCCGCCCCCATTCTGCCATATAAGGGAGTGGGCGGAGCCCGACATAACCCCACCCCCAATCTTCCATATAAGGAAAGTGGGCGTGGCCCGAGATAACCCCGCCCCCACATTACCATATAAGGATGGTGGGCGGAGCCTAACAGCCCCACTTCTACCATATAAGGAAGTGGGCGGAGCCTGAGCACCTCATTCCACCTAATGGGCGTGGCTTGCCGTAGCCCCGCCCCCTCCCCCATTGGCCCCCATTGAAATCCACAGCGCAGCCATTGGTCGCTTCCGAATCTCATTAGCATCTCATTATGAAAATCACGTGACACCCCCCCCCCCCCTTATATAGCAGAGCTCAGCGGGCAGCCCCTCCCTTACCGGGAGAGGGCGGGGCTTCGTGTGGGCGTGGCCTAATAGAACCCCGCCCCCATTCTGCCATATAAGGGAGTGGGCGGAGCCCGACACAACCCCACCCCCAATATTCCATATAAGGAAAGTGGGCGTGGCCTGAGATAACCCTGCCCCCACATTACCATATAAGGGCAATGGGCGGAGCCTAACAGCCCCACCCCTACCATATAAGGAAGTGGGTGGAGCCTGAGTCCCTCATCCCACCTAATGGGCGTGGCTTGCCGTAACCCCGCCCCCTTTCCCCATTGAAATCCGCAGTGCAGCCATAGGTCGCTTTCGAATCTCATTAGCATCTCATTATGAAATCACGTGACACCCCCCCCCCCCTTATATAGCGGAGCTCAGCGGGCGACCCCTCCCCCACCGGGAGAGGGCGGGGCCACGTGTGGGCGTGGCCTAATAGAACCCCGCCCCCATTCTGCCATATAAGGGAGTGGGCGGAGCCTGACACAACCCTGCCCCCATCCATATAAGTGAGTGGGCGTGGCCTATATAACCCCGCCCCCCACACTACCATATAAGGGAAGTGGGCGGAGCCTGAGATTACCCGCCTTAATATTACCATATAAGGTAAATGGGGAGGAGCCTGATATAACCCCGCCCCCATGCTACCATATAAGGGCAATGGGCGGAGCCTAACAACCCCACTCCTACCATATAAGGAACTGGGCGGAGCCTGAGTCCCTCACCCCCCACCAAATGGGCGTGGCTTATCGTAGCCCCGCCCCCTCCCCTATTGGCCCCCATTGAAATCCACAGCGCAGCCATTGGTCGCTTCCGAATCTCATTAGCATCTCATTATGAAAATCACGTGACACCACCCCCCTTCCTTATATATCAGAGCTCAGCGTGCGGCCCCTCCCCCACCGGGAGAGGGCGGGGCTTCGTGGGAGGGGGCGGAGTCAAGGGGGGGGGCGGGTAAAGGGGGGGGAGGGGGAGGAGGTGGGGGGGGGGGAGGTTGTGGGTCTGTGGGTTGTGGGGCGGATTCAGGGGGTTGGGGGGCGGGTCGGGGGTTGTGGGGCGGAGTCGGGGGGGGGCGGCCGCCTGCATGATCTTCTGACGGACCTCACGGATCTTCAGCTGCAGGCAGACCTTGGTCGGGAAGATGTCCGCAAAGCGGGCCTGGAACGCCGCCGTGCCTGAGCTATGGGGGAGAGAGAGATAGGGGGTTATATGGGGGGATATGGGGGGATATGGGGTTATATGGGGTTATATAGGGGGGATATGGGGTTATATGGGGGGATATGGGGTTATATAGGGGGGATATGGGGTTATATGGGGAGATATGGGTTATATGGGGGGATAGGGGGGGATATGGGGGGATATGGGGAGAGAGGGGGAGATATGGGTTATATGGGGTTATATGGGGGGGATATAGGGTTATATGGGGAGATAGGGGGGAATATGGGGTCTGTATGGGGTTATATAGGGGATAGGGGGTTATATGGGGTTATATGGGGGGATAGGGGGCAGATATGGGGAAATATGGGGTCTGTATGGGGCTCTATGGGGAGATAGGGGGTTATATGGGGTCTGTATGGGGTTACTGGGGGGAAAGGGGGTTATAGGGGGCAGATATGGGGGGATAGGGGGTTATATGGGGTCTGTATGGGGCTCTATGGGGAGATGGGGGGGATAGGGGTTATAGGGGGTTATATGGGAGGATATGGGGTCCCTATGGGGCTCTATGGGGTAATGGTGGGGAAGATGTCCGCAAAGCGGGCCTGGAACGCAGCCGTGGCCTGAGCTATGGGGGAGATAGGGGGGATATGGGTTATATGGGGTTATATGGGGGGATAGGGGGGGATAGGGGGCAGATAGGGGAGGATATGGGTTATATGGGGGGATATGGGGGGGATATGGGGTTATATGGGGAGATAGGGGGGGATATGGGGTTATATGGGGAGATAGGGGGTTATATGGGGTTATATGGGGAGATAGGGGGGGATATGGGGTTATATGGGGTAATGGTGGGGAAGATGTCCGCAAAGTGGGCCTGGAACGCAGCTGTGGCCTGAGCTATGGGGGGAGATAGGGGGAGATATGGGTTATATGGGGTTATTATGGGGAGATAGGGGGAGATATGGGTTATATGGGGGGATAGGGGGGGATAGGGGACAGATATGGGGGGATATGGTGTCTGTATGGGGCTCTATGGGGAGATGGGGGGTTATATGGGGTCTGTATGGGGTTATTGGGGGGGATAGGGGGTTATATGGGGTTATATGGGGGGATATGGGGTCCCTATGGGGCTCTATGGGGTAATGGTGGGGAAGATGTCCGCAAAGCGGGCCTGGAACGCGGCTGTGGCCTGAGCTATGGGGGGAGATAGGGGGAGATATGGGTTATATGGGGGGATATGGGGAGATAGGGGGTTATATGGGGGGATATGGGGTTATATGGGGTTATATGGGGCAGATATGGGGGGATATGGGGTCTGTATGGGGCTCTATGGGGAGATAGGGGGGGATAGGGGGTTATATGGGGGGATATGAGGGGATATGGGGGTTTATGGGGTCCTATGGGGTCAGTACCGGATGGGAAGAAGCCGTGCTCCTGGAAGAGCTGCATGATATGGGGGGGCTATTGGGTTCTATAGGGTTCATTAGGATCTATGGGGTTCTATAGGGTCCCTATGGGGTCTCTATGGGTCTCTATGGGTCGCTATGGGTCCCTATGGGTCTCTATGGGTCTCTATGGGTCTCTATGGGTCTCTATGGGTCTCTATGGGTCGCTATGGGTCCCTATGGGGTCAGTACCCGATGGGAAGAAGCCGTGCTCCTGGAAGAGCTGCATGACGAGCGCCCGGCGTTGATCCAACGTGCGACGAAGGGACGAATAACGGGACCTTGTCAAACTCCAGCTCACCCAGAACGTCGGCGGCCTCCGAACCTGGGGGGTAATGGGGGAATATGGGGGGATATGGGGGGATATGGGGTTATATGGGGGATATATGGGGTTATATGGGGGATATGGGGTTATATGGGGTTATATGGGGGGATATGGGGGGATATGGGGTTATATGGGGGATATATGGGGTTATATGGGGGATATGGGGTTATATGGGGGATATATGGGGTTATATGGGGGGATATGGGGTTATATGGGGGGTAATGGGGTTATATGGGGGGATATGGGGTTATATGGGGGGATATGGGTTATATGGGGGGATATGGGGGGATATGGGGGGGATATGGGGTTATATGGGGGGGGTAATGGGGGATATGGAGGGATATGGGGGGATATGGGGGGGATATGGGGGGGATATGGGGTTATATGGGGGGGTAATGGGGGGATATAGGGTTATATGGGGGGATATGGGGGGATCTGGGGGGATATGGGGTTATATGGGGGGGTAATGGGGGGATATGGAGGGATATGGGGGATATGGGGGGGATATGGGGGGGATATGGGGTTATATGGGGGGTAATGGGGGGATATAGGGTTATATGGGGGGATATGGGGGGATATGGGGGGATATGGGGTTATATGGGGGGATATGGGGGGATACTGGGGGCATATAGGGTTATATGGGGTATAATGGGGTTATATGGGGGTATAATGGGGTTATATGGGGTTATATGGGGGGATATGGGGTTATACGGGGTTATATGGGGGGATATGGGGGTATATGGGGGGATAATGGGGTATAATGGGGTATATGGGGGGATATAGGGTTATATGGGGTATAATGGGGTTATATGGGGGATAATGGGGTTATATGGGGGATATGGGGGGGATATGTGGGGGGATATGGGGGGATATGGGGGGATAGATGGGGTATAATGGGGTTATATGGGGGGATATAGGTTATATGGGGGGGATATGGGGTTATATGGGGGTTATGGGGTTCTATGGGGGGATGTGGGGGTCTAAGGGAGGTTATGGGTCCCGTACCGGCCCTGTCGAAGGTGAACACGTCCCCCTCACACTTGTGGCCGCTTTTTGGGGTGCTGGGGCTCTGAGCTGCAACTCGAGCGACGGCGCAATTTGCGCTTTGGGGACGAGGCGTCTTCGGAGGAATCCAGGTCTATGGAACATAAAGGGTATATACGTTATATACAGAACCCTACAGAGCCCCATAGAGCACACAGAGAAACCCATAGAACCCCTACATAGCTTCCTATACCCCCCATAGACCCTATATGAACCCCTATACCCCTCCATATTGACCCCATATCCCCCATATACCCCCTATAACCCCATATAACCCCATATCCCCCATATAACCCCATATAACTCTATATAACCCCATATTACCCCCTATATCCCCCATATAACCCCATAGACCCCATATACCCTATATAGCCCCATATAACCCCATATACCAGTGGAGTTCTTCCTCTTCTTCTTATAGGACCCCAATATGGCCCTTGACGACCCCATATAACCCCTATAGACCCCCATATCCCCCCATATAACCCCATAACCCCCCATATAACCCCATATCCCCCCCATATAACCCTATATAACCCCATATCCCCCCCATATAACCCCATATAACCCCATATAAACCCATATACCAGTGGAGTTCTTCCTCTTCTTCCTATAGGACCCCAATATGGCCCGTGGGGACCCCATATAACCCCCTTCATAACCCCATATACCCCCCATATAACCCCATATCCCCCCCATATAACCCCCCATATAACCCCATATCCCCCCATATCCCCCCCTATAACCCCATATCCCCCCATATAACCCCATATCCCCCCATATAATTCCATATCCCCCATATAACCCCATATAACCCCATATAACCCCATATAACCCATATCCCCCCCATAACCCTATAAACCCCATATCCCCCCCATATAACCCCATATAACCCCATATATCCCCCTTATATCCCCATATAACCCCATATAACCCATATACCAGTGGGAGTTCTTCCTCTTCTTCCTATAGGACCCCAATATGGCCCGTGGGGACCCCATATAACCCCCTACATAACCCCATATAACCCCATATCCCCCCTATAACCCTATATAACCCTATGTCCCCCCATATAACCCCATTTCCCCCATATCCCCCCCTATAACCCCATATCCCCCCATATAACCCCATATCCCCACATATACCCCCCTTATAACTCCATATCCCCCCCTATACCCCCATATAACCCCATATCCCCCCATATAACCCCATATAACCCCCATATCCCCCCCCTATACCCCCATATACCCCCCATATAACCCCATATAACCACATATCCCCCCCATATAACCCCATATAACCCATATAACACATATCCCCCCCTATACCCCCATATAACCCTATATCCCCCCATATAACCCCATATAACCCCAATATTCCCATATAACCCCATATAACCCCATATACCCCCCATATACCCCCATATAACCCCATATACCAGTGGAAGTTCTTCCTCTTCTTCCTATAGGACCCCAATATGGCCCTTGTGGACCCCATATACCCCCTATAACCCACCATATAACCCCATATCCCCCATATAACCCCATATATTCCCTATAGACCCCCCATATAACCCCCTATAACCCCATATACCAGTGGAGTTCTTCCTCTTCTTCCTATAGGACCCCAATATGGCCCTTGAGGACCCCATATACCCCTATAGACCCCCCATATCCCCCCATATAACCCCATATACCCCCCATATAACCCCATATAACCCCATATCCCCCCCTATAACTCCATATCCTCCCATATAACCCCATATCCCCCCATATAACCCTATATCCCCCCCATATAACCCCATATCCCCCCATATAACCCCTATATACCCCATATTCCCCCATATAACCCATATACCAGTGGAGTTCTTCCTCTTCTTCCTATAGGACCCCAATATGGCCCGTGGTGAGGTGGCCAGTGCCTGCAGGGTGCCTCTATACCCCCCCTATCCCCCCATATAACCCCATATCCCCCCTATATAACCCCATATCCCCCTATATAACCCCATATCCCCCATATAACCCCATATCCCCCCATATAACCCCATATCCCCCCATATATTCCCATATAACCCCATATCCCCCATATAAACCCATATACCAGTGGAGTTCTTCCTCTTCTTCCTATAGGACCCCAATATGGCCCTTGGGGATGTGGCCAGTGCCTGCAGGGTGGGGGAGGGCAGCACCTCCTCGGGCCGGAACTCGGGCAGCTCCCGCAAAGCGCTCCTCAAAGTCCACCTCTGATAGGACCTATGGGGGGAATATGGGGTAACCCCATAAGGACCCCAATAGGGAACCCCATAAGGACCCCAATAGGGACCCCAATAAGGGATCCTCAAAGTCCACCTCTGATAGGACCCTATGGGGCAGAATATGGGGTAACCCCATAAGGACCCCATAGGGACCCCCCCATAGGGAGATATGGGGCAGGGAGACCCCAATAAGGACCCCACCATAGGGAGATATGGGGCAGGGAGACCCCAATAAGGACCCCTAAGGGATCCTCAAAGTCCACCTCTGATAGGACCCTATAGGGGGAATATAGGGTAACCCCATAAGGACCCCAATAGGACCACAATAAGGACCCCCCCATAGGGTTATATGGGGGGAGACCCCCTAAAGGACCCCCCATAGGGTTATATGGGGGGAGACCCCCTAAAGGACCCCCCCATAGGGTTATATGGGGGGGGAGACCCCCTAAGGGATCCTCAAAGTCCACCTCTGATAGGACCCTATGGGGCGGAATATAGGGTAACCCCATAAGGACCCCATAGGGACCCCCATAGGGACCCCAATAAGGACCCCCCATAGGAGATATGGGGCAGGGGCCCCAATAAGGACCCCCCCCATAGGGAGATATGGGGGGAGACCCCCTAAGGGATCCTCAAAGTCCACCTCTGATAGGACCCTACAGGGGTTATATGGGGTAACCCCATAAGGACCCCCCATAGGGTTATATGGGGGGGAGACCCCAATAAGGACCCCCATAGGGAGATATGGGGGAGAGACCCCCTAAAGGACCCCCTAAGGGATCCTCAAAGTCCACCTCTGATAGGACCCTATAGGGGGTTTATATAGGGAACACCATAAGGACCCCCATAGGGACCCCATAAGGACCCCAATAAGGACCCCCTTAATGGATCCTCAAAGTCCACCTCTGATAGGACCCTATGGGGGGGAATATAGGGAACCCCATAAGGACCCCCATAAGGACCCCCCATAGGGTTATATGGGGGGGAGACCCCCTAAGGGATCCTCAAAGTCCACCTCTGATAGGACCCTATGGGGGGGAATATGGGGTAACCCCATAAGGACCCCATAAGGACCCCCCATAGGGAGATATGGGGGGGAGACCCCCTAAGGGATCCTCAAAGTCCCCTCTGATAGGACCCTATGGGGGGAATATAGGGTAACCCCATAAGGACCCCCATAGGGACCCCCCCATAGGGTTATATGGGGGGGAGACCCCTAAGGACCCCCTAAGGGATCCTCAAAGTCCACCTCTGATAGGACCCTATAGGGGTTATATGGGGTAACCCCATAAGGACCCCCCCCATAGGTTATATGGGGGGGGAGACCCCCTAAAGGACCCCCCCATAGGGTTATATGGGGGGGGAGACCCCTAAGGGATCCTCAAAGTCCACCTCTGATAGGACCCTATGGGGGTTATATGGGGTAACCCCATAAGGACCCCCATAGGGACCCCCCCATAGGGAGATATGGGGCAGGGAAGACCCCCTAAAGGACCCCTAAGGGATCCTCAAAGTCCACCTCTGATAGGACCTATGGGGGGGAATATAGGGAAACCCATAAGGACACCCCATAGGGACCCCAATAAGGACCCCCCCATAGGGAGATATGGGGGTGGAGACCCCCTAAAGGACCCCCCCATAGGGTTATATGGGGGGGAGACCCCCTAAGGGATCCTCAAAGTCCACCTCTGATAGGACCCTATGGGGGGAATATGGGGTAACCCCATAAGGACCTCAATAGGGTTATGTGGGGGGGAGACCCCCTAAAGGAGATATGGGGGGGGGGGGGGGCTGAGGACCCCCCATAGAGACCCCCCCATTTACCCCCATAATAGAGCCCCCCAATGGACCCCCCCATGAAAGACCCCCCCCATAGAGACCCCCCAGGTCCCCCCCCAATAGACCCCCCCCCATTTAACACCCTATAGAGACCTCCCCCCATAGAGACCCCCCCATTTACCCCCATAATAGAGCCCCCCAATGGATCCCCCCCATAGAGACTCCCCCAATAGAGACTCCCCCCATTTAACACCCCATACAGACCCCCCCAATAGAGACTCCCCCCCATAGGAGACCCCCCCCATTTAACACCCCATAGAGACCCCACCATAGAGACCCTCCCCATTTAACACCCTATAGAGACCCCCCCCATAGAGACCCCCCATAATAGACTCCCAATGGACCCCCCCCCATGAAAGACCCCCCCCATAGACACCCCCAGGTCCCCCCTCAATAGACCCCCCCCCCATTTAACACCCCATAGAGAGCCCCCCAATAGAGACCCCCCCCAATGCAGACCCCCATTTACCCCCATAATAGAGACCCCCCAGGTCCCCCCCCAATGCAGACCCCCCCCATTTACCCCTATAATAGAGCCCCCCAAATAAAACCCCCCCCATAGAGACCCCCCCCATTTAACACCCCATAGAGACCCCCCCTATTTACCCCCATAATAGCCCCCCCCCATTTAACACCCTATAGAGACTCCCCCCATAATAGACCCCCCCATTTATTCCTATAATAGAGCCCCCCAATAGAGACCCCCCCCAATAGACCCCCCCCCATTTACCCCCATATTAACACCCCCCCCACTCACTTATGGACCCCCCCCCATTTAACACCCTATAGAGACCCCTCCCATAGAGACCCCCCCCCATAATAGAGACCCCCCCCCATTTACTCCCATAATAGAGCCCCCCCAATGGACCCCCCCCAAATAGACCCCCCCCCATTTAGCACCCTATAGGACCCCCTCCATAGAGACCCCCCCCCATTTACCCCCATAACAGAGCCCCCCCAATAGACCCCCCCAATGGACCCCCCCCATAGAGACCCCCCCCATTTAACACCCCATAGAGACCCCCCCCATTAACCCCCCCCCCCACTCACTTGTCCACGGAGTCGAAGGTCTTTTCAGGGGGGGGGGCCGCACCTTCACCTTCTTGCCCCCCCCTCCCCCCCCCTCTTTCTTCTCCCCCCCCTCATTGGCTGCCGTCGATGGGGGGGGGGCACAACGGGACGGACCCCCCCATCCGAGGGGGGGGGGGCAGAGGAGGAGGAGGAGGGGCCGGAGGGGGGGGGGCTTCAAGGCGCCAATCGGGGGAGACCTGGGGGGGAGGGGGGGGGTAAAAAGGGGGTTATGGGGGGTTAAATTGGGGGGGGGGCTCTATGGGGGTCTATTGGGGGGGGTCTCTATGCGGGGGGTCTTATGGGGGGGTCTCTATAGGAGGGGTATATTTGGGGGGTATCTATGGGGAGGGTATATTGGGGGGGGTCTCTATAGGGGGGATCTCTATGGGGGGGGGGGGTCTCTATGGGGGGTCTCTATGGGGAGGGTATATTGGGGGGGTCTCTATGGGGGGTTATATTGGGGGGGTCTCTATGGGGAGGTATATTGGGGGGGTCTAGGGGGGTCTTATATGGGGGTCTCTATGGGGGGTATATTGA
>NW_028189001.1:96594-158303 GCF_054131305.1 Coturnix japonica | reverse complement strand
ACCCCTATATACACACATACCCCCATTTATACATACCCCTGGTGCCCCCCTCGAGCTCCTTGGTCCTCATGGAGAGGTGCCTGGAGCAGAACCCCCATATCCCCCCATATCCCCCCATATCCCCCCATATCTCCCCATATCCCCCCATAGACCACCATAGAACCACATATCCCTCCTATATACCCCCATAGACCCCCCATATCCCCCCTATATCCCCTCATATCCCCCCATATCCCCCTATATCACCTCATAGACCCATATCCCCCCCATATCCCCCCCTATCTCCCCATATCCCCCCATATCCCCCTATATACGTACATACCCCCATCTATACGTACCCCTGCTGCCCCCCTCGAGCTCCTTGGTCCTCATGGAGAGGTGCCTGGAGCAGAACCCCCATATCCCCCCCCATAGACCCCCATATCCCCCAATATCTCCCCCCTATAGACCTCATATCTCCCCATAGACCCTCATATCCCTCCTATATACCCCCATATCCCCCTCATATCGCCCCATATCCCCACATAGACCCCCCATATCACCCCATATCTCCCCATAGATCCCCCATATCCCCCTATATCCCCCCTATATACCCCCATATCACCTCATAGACCCCCATATCCCCCCTGTATAACCCCATATCCCCCCATATCTCCCCATATCCCCCCCATATCTCCCCATACCCCCCCTATCTCCCAATATACCCCCATACACACACATACCCCATACATACGTACCCCTGTTGCCCCCCTCGAGCTCCTTGGTCCTCATGGAGAGGTGCCTGGAGCAGAACCCCCATATCCCCCCCATAGACCCCCATACCCCCCTATATCCCCCCATATCACCCCATATCTGCCTATATCCCCCCATAGATCCCCCATATCCCCCCCATATCCCCTTATATCCCCCCATATACCCCCATATCACCTCATAGACCCCCATATCCCCCCATATCCCCCCATATCACCTCATAGACCCCCCATATCCCCTCATATTCCCCCCATAGACCCCCCATATCTCCCCATATCCCCCCATAGACCCCCCATACCACCTCATAGACCCCCCATATCTCCCTATACCCCCCCATATCCCCCCATATCACATCATAGACCCCCATATCCCCCCTATATCCCCCCATATCTGCCTATATCCCCCCATATCTCCCTATATAACCCCTATATACACACATACCCCCATTTATACGTACCCCTGGTGCCCCCCTCGAGCTCCTTGGTCCTCATGGAGAGGTGCCTGGAGCAGAACCCCCATATCCCCCCCATAGACCCCCCATACCCCCCTATATCCCCCCATATCACCCCATATCTGCCTATATCCCCCCATAGATCCCCCATATCCCCCCCATATCCCCTTATATCCCCCCATATACCCCCATATCACCTCATAGACCCCCATATCCCCCCATATCCCCCCATATCACCTCATAGACCCCCCATATCCCCTCATATTCCCCCCATAGACCCCCCATATCTCCCCATATCCCCCCATAGACCCCCCATACCACCTCATAGACCCCCCATATCTCCCTATACCCCCCCATATCCCCCCATATCACATCATAGACCCCCATATCCCCCCCATATCCCCCAATATCCCCCCCTATCTCCCCATATCTCCCCATATCACCCCATATCTCCCCATATCCCCCCCTATCTCCCCCACATACCCCCATCTATACGTACCCCTGGTGCCCCCCTCGAGCTCCTTGGTCCTCATGGAGAGGTGCCTGGAGCAGAACCCCCATATCCCCCCATATCTGCCTATATCTCCCCATATCCCCCCCATATCACCCCATATCCCCCCATATCCCCCTATATCACCCCATAGACCCCCATATCCCCCTATATACCCCCATAGACCCCATATATCCCCCTATATCCCCCTTATATCCCCCCATATCACCTCATAGACCCCCATATCCCCCCCATATACCCCCATATCCCCCTATATCTCCCCATATCCCCCCATAGACCCCCATATCCCCCTCATATCTCCCCATACACCCCCCATAGACCCCCATAACCCTATATACCCCCCCATATCCCCCCATAGACCCCCCATATCACCTCATAGACCCCCATATCCCCCTATATACCCCTATATCTCCCCATATCCCCCCTACATTCCACCATACCCCCCCTATCACCCTATATACGTACATACCCCCATCTATACGTACCCCTGTTGCCCCCCTCGAGCTCCTTGGTCCTCATGGAGAGGTGCCTGGAGCAGAACCCCCATATCCCCCCATATCCCCCTATATTCCCCCATAGACCCCCATATCCCCCTATATCACCTCATAGACCCCCATATCCCCCCCATATCCCCTTATATCCCCCCATATACCCCCATATCACCTCATAGACCCCCATATCCCCCATGTATAACCCCATATCCCCCCATATCACCAAATAGACCCCTCATATCCCCCCATATCACCTCATAGACCCCCATATCCCCCCTATTTGCCCCCATATCCCCCCATAGACCCCCATATCACCCCATAGATGCCCATATCTCCCTATATATTCCCCCATATCCCCCTATATACACACATACACACTCTATACGTACCCTGTTGCCCCCCTCGAGCTCCTTGGTCCTCATGGAGAGGTGCCTGGAGCAGAACCCCCTGCGCTGTGACTCCTTGGTGCAGCCGTCCCTGGAGCAGAGTCGCCGCCATTGTTTCCCGTTGAACTTCTTCCTCACGCCGCTGGGCGTACAAACAACGTCCCCCTTCTTATAACGTTGAGCCGGTAACGGGGTACGGTTACCCCCACCGGAACTACCGGAACCGGAAATACCCCCACTTCCGGCTCCGGTACTTCCGCTTCCAATACCGGAACTTCCGGGTCTACCGCCGGAACTTCCGGGTCTTCCACCGGAAGTTCCGGCTCCCCCACCGGATGTACCACCACCACTGTTACCGGAAGTTCCCCCGGCGGCTTGTTGAGAACCGGAAGTAGGCGGACGATTAAACGACGACACCTCCAGGTCTTCCGGTTGGGGGGGGGCAGGAACCGGAAGAGGAACCGGAAGCGGAAGTGGAGCGGGAGGAGGGGGAGGAAGCAGAGCGCTATTGGGGGGGGGGTCGCCCTTATTGTCCCCTACGGAGCCCCCGGTTCCCCCCCACCCCCCATCCCTGCCCCCCCCCCCGCCGCCATCTTTGCTCCCCCTCCCCCTGCTCTTCCCTCCCCCCTCTCCAACTTCCGCTTCCGGTTCCCCCCCACCTCCTTCCTCCTCCTCCCCCCCCCCTCCCCCCATTTCCGGTTCCCACGGTGCCCTCAATAACCTCAACCCGGATCTGGGGACCCATAACGGGGGGGCGGCCGGTGGGGCCCGGTTGAACCTGACTCTATAATGGTGGGGGGTCTCACTTCCTCTACGGTCCCTTCCTTAAAACAAAGCTCATCCGGTTCCGGTTTGGCACAAACTTCCGTCCCAACCATCACCGCCCCCGGTGGCGGGGTCACGTCTAAAACGACCCTCGGGGGGTCACGATTTCCTCTTCCGGTTGACCCCTGACCCCAAGCCCCCTCTATGAAGGTCAGGCCCCGTTCACCGGCGAATTGAACCCCAACTTCCTGCCCCCCGCCCCGGAACTGTTTAACGACGGCGGGGGTAAAAGCGCCGCCCCCCCCGCGACGGGCCAGGACCCTTAAAGACCTCGGGGGGGGCCCGAAAACCGGAAGTGAACCTACTTCCGGGTGAGACCCTACTTCCGGGTGAGACCCTACTTCCGGGTGAGACCCTACTTCCGCTAGTCGGCTAACTTCCGGTCGACCCCCCACTTCCGGTCTATCCCCTACATCCGGTCGACCCCCTGCGTCCGATAAACCCCCTACTTCCTGTAGACCAGCTACTTCCGGTCGACCCCCAACTTCCGGTCGACCCCCTACTTCCTGTACCCCCCCAACTTCCGCAATCCCCCCTTTTCCTTCCTTAACCCCCCTTACTTCCGGTATCCCTCTTACTTCCGGTCTCCCCCCAACTTCCGCTATCCCCCCTACTTCCGGTAGCCCACCCGGAAGTCTACCTATACCCGGAAGTAGAAGCCCACCTACATCCGGAAGTAGCCCCCCTCCCACTTCCGCTCCGGGTCCCCCCCCCCCTTCATCCGCCGAGTGTTCACTCGCCGTGTCGGTGCTGGAAGATGGCGGACGAGGTGGTGGGGGGGGGGGAACCGGATGTGGGGCTTCATTTCCGTTTCCGGTCCCCCCTCCCACTTCCGGTTCCATCTACTTCCTCATTCCCACTTCCTCCACCAAACCCGGAAGTGGGGGGTTTCTTCCGGGGGGTCCTGGCTTTAAACGCCGCCGTTTTCCGGCTTGGGGGGGGGGGTCTTCTAATGGAGGGGGGGGGGTTAAAGAAGGGTCCCCCCCCCCCCCCATTGTAATGGATGGGGATGGGGATGGGGGGGGGGGGTCCGGGTGTGGGGCGGGGGGGGGGGGGCGGCGTTTGGGGCGGCCTTGGGGGGGGGAACAGGAAGAGGAAGCGGAGGAAGAGGAAGAGGAAGAGGAAGTGCCCCCCCCACGGCGACCCGATGGCTTCATGGTGCGGGGGGAGGAGACCTGTGGGGGGGGGTAAAGGGGGTTAGGGGGCAATGGGAGACACCATAGAATACATAGAGCCACATAGGAACACATAGACCCCCCCATAGAATGCATAGACCCCCATAGAAACAGAGAGACCCCCCCATATGAGAGACCCCCCCATAGAACACATAGGACCCCCCCCATAGAACACATAGACCCCCATAGAAACATAGAGACCCCCCCATAGAACACATAGACCACCATAGGAACATAGAGACCCCCCCCCATATAATAGACCCCCCCATAGAACACATAGACCCCCATAGAAACAGAGACCCCCCTATTATAAGAGACCCCCCCATAGAATACATAGAGCCCCATAGGAACATAGAGACCCCCCCCATATAAGAGACCCCCCCATAGAACACATAGACCCCCATAGGAACATAGAGACCCCCCCATATGAGAGACCCCCCCCCATAGAAACACATAGACCCCCATAGAAACATAGAGACCCCCCCATAGAACACATAGACCCCAATAGAAACATAGAGACCCCCCCATGTAAGAGACCCCCCCATAGAACACATAGGACCCCCCCATAGAATACACAGACCCCCATAGGAACATAGAGACCCCCCCATTAGAACACATAGACCCCCATAGGAACATAGAGACCCCCCATAGAATGCATAGACCCCCATAGAAACACATAGACCCCCCCCATATAAGAGACCCCCCGTAGAACACATAGGACCCCCCCCATAGAATACACAGACCCCCATAGGAACATAGAGACCCCACCCCATATAACAGACCCCCCCCATAGAACACATAGACCCCCATAGAAACATAGAGACCCCCCCATAGAACACGTAGACCCCCATAGGAACATAGAGACCCCCCCATGTAAGAGACCCCCCATAGAACACATAGACCCCCATAGGAACATAGAGACCCCCCCATAGAACACATAGACCCCCATAGGAACATAGAGACCCCCCCATGTAAGAGACCGCCCCCCATAGAACACATAGACCCCCACATATAAGAGACCCCCCATAGAACACATAGGACCCCCCCCATAGAATACACAGACCCCCATAGGAACATAGAGACCCCCCCTGTAAGAGACCCCCCCATAGAACACATAGACCCCCATAGGAACATAGAGACCCCCCCATAGAACACATAGACCCCCATAGGAACATAGAGACCCCCCCATATAAGAGACCCCCCATAAAACACATAGACCCCCATAGGAACATAGAGACCCCCACATATGAGAGACCCCCCCATAGAACAAATAGACCCCCATAGGAACATAGAGACCCCACCCCATATAAGAGACCCCCCCATAGAACACATAGACCCCCCATAGGAACATAGAGACCCCACCCCATATAAGAGACCCCCCATAGAACACATAGACCCCCATAGGAACATAGAGACCCCCCCATAGAACACATAGACCCCCATAGGAACATAGAGACCCCCATAGAACACATAGACCCCCATAGGAACATAGAGACCCCCCATAGAACACATAGACCCCCATAGGAACATAGAGACCCCACCCCATATAAGAGACCCCCCCATAGAACACATAGACCCCCATAGGAACATAGAGACCCCCACATATGAGAGACCCCCCCATAGAACACATAGACCCCCATAGGAACATAGAGACCCCCCCATGTAAGAGACCCCCCCCATAGAACACATAGGACCCCCCCCATAGAACACATAGACCCCCATAGGAACATAGAGACCCCCCCATATCAGAGACCCCCCCATAGAACACATAGGACCCCCCCATAGAATACACAGACCCCCATAGGAACATAGAGACCCCCCCCATATAAGAGACCCCCCATAGAACACATAGACCCCATAGGAACATAGAGACCCCCCCCATAGAACACATAGACCCCCCCTTATAAGAGACCCCCCCCATAGAACACATAGACCCCCATAGGAATATAGAGACCCCCCCCATAGAAACAGAGACCCCCCCATATAAGAGACCCCCACACAGAAACATAGAGACCCCCCATAAGAGACCCCCCCATAGAACACATAGACCCCCATAGAAACATAGACCCCCCCTTATAAGAGACCCCCCCATAGAATACATAGACCCCCCCATAGAACACATAGACCCCCATAGGAACATAGAGACCCCCCTATGTAAGAGACCCCCCATAGAACACATGGGACCCCCCCCATAGAACACATAGAGCCCCATAGAAACAGAGACCCCCCATGTAAGAGACCCCCCCATAGAACACATAGACCCCCATAGGAACATAGAGACCCCTCCTTATAAGAGACCCCCCCCATAGAACACATAGACCCCCATAGGAACATAGAGACCCCCCCATAGAATACACAGACCCCCATAGGAACATAGAGACCCCACCCCATATAACAGACCCCCCCATAGAACACATAGACCCCCATAGGAACATAGAGACCCCCACATAGAAACATAGAGACCCCCCATAGAACACATAGACCCCCATAGGAACATAGAGACCCCCCCTTATAAGAGACCCCCCCATAGAACACATAGACCCCCATAGGAACATAGAGACCCCCCCTTATAAGAGACCCCCCCATAGAACACATAGACCCCCATAGAAACATAGAGACCCCCCATAGAACACATAGGCCCCCATAGGAACATAGAGACCCCCCATAGAACACATAGAGCCCCATAGGAACATAGAGACCCCCACATATAAGAGACCCCCCATAGAACACATAGACCCCCCCCTCATAGAACATAGAGACCCCCCCCATTCCATGCTCAATGGAGACCACCCCCCCATTGAATCTATGGGTCAATGACCCCACCCCATATGAGACCCCCCCCAATACATCGGGACCCCAATAGAGACCCCATAGAGACCCCATAAAGACCTATACAGACCCATAGAGACCCTATAGGGACCCATAGAGACCCATAGAGACCAATACAGACCCCATAGAGCCCCATAGAGACCCCATAGGGACCCCATAGAGACCCTATAGAGCCCCATAGAGACCCATAGGGACCCATAGGGACCCATAGGAACACATAGAGACCCCATAGAGACCCTATAGGGACCCATAGAGACCAATAGAGACCCATAGAGCCCCATAGAGACCCTATAGAGCCCCATAGAGACCCTATAGGGACCCATAGAGACCCATAGGGTCCTATAGAGACCCATAGGGACCCATAGAGACCCATAGGGACCCATAGAGACCCATAGGGATACATAGAGACCGATAGAGACCCATAGGGACCCCCCCCCGCAGCCCCCCACTTCCGGCCCTCACCCCCCACTTCCGCCTTGCATCCCCACTTCCTTCTTTCTCGCCCCACTTCCGGTCCGCCGCCCAACTTCCGCACTCTAACCCCGCCCACAACATGGCGCTCCCCATCAGCTCCGCCCAATCACCGCCCACTCCGCGCTGACTGACACCCGCGTCATCCAATCCCAACCCTCCGCCACAAAAACAACCAATCGCAGCGCGCGATGGGCGGCGCTTCTCTCCTAACAACCAATCAGCGCTCGGCCCGGCCTTGTTTACCCCGCGCGGTGCACGCTGGGAGCCGTAGTCCTTCCCCCACCCCCCCCATCTCGGCCTCCTTTACCCGTCATGCCCCGCGTTGCCGCGCAAAGCCTCATGGGAGCGGACTCCATTACCCATCACCCCCCGCGCAGGCCCCGCCCCCTTTCCCCCCCTCCTTCATCGCTATGTTATGGGGAGGGGGGGGAACCCCCATAGAGCCCCGCTATGGAACCTCCCCCGTGATGCACCGCGCCTCATTTGCATGTCATTTGCATATTAATGAGCTCACCGGGCCGTTTCCCGCCGTTCCGGCCCCGTCCGGGCCCCGCGCTGAACCCTCAGCAACAGCGGAGCCGCCGCCGGCCGAACGCAGCCAATCAGCGGCCGCGCCCCCGTCACGTGAGGAGGGAGGAGGGGGGAGGGGCGCCGGCTGGCCAATGGGAGAGCGGGGTGAGGTCACCGCGGGGGGAGGCGATTGGATGAAGGGTTCGACCAATGGGAGGGCGAGGAGATGGGAGAGGGGCGGGGCGAGGACGCGGCCGGAGGGGGCGGGGCTAAAGGGAAGGGGGCGGGGCCTGAGCGGGAAGGGGGCGGGGCTAAGGGTAGGACACGCCCACAAGGGGCGGGGCTTGGGGGGTAATAGGAGTGAATGGGGGAATGGCGGAGGGACGGGAATAAGGGCAGGGATGTAATTAGGGAGGGGGGATTAATGAGTGGGGAGACATGGGGTGTCTATGGGGTGACATGGGGTGTCTGTGGGGCTCTATGGGGTGAGATGGGGCTCTATGGAGAGCCTATAGGGCAATTTAGGGTGTCTATGGGGCTCTATGGGGCTCTATGGGGCAATATGGGGTTCTATGGGGTGTCTATGGGGTGTCTATAGGGCTCTATGGGCTCTATGGGGTGTCTATGGGGTGTCTATAGGGCTCTATGGGGCTCTATGGGGTGTCTATGGGGCTCTATAGGGCTCTATGGGTGTCTATAGGGCTCTATAGGGCTCTATAGGGCTCTATGGGGCTCTATGGGGTGTCTATGGGGCTCTATAGGGCTCTATGGGGCTCTATGGGGTGTCTATGGGGCTCTATGGGGTTTTATGCGGTGTCTATGGGGCTCTATAGGGCTCTATGGGGTGTCTATGGGGCTCTATAGGACCCCTTATAATTAACCACTTAATAACGTCCCATCTCATTACCATACCTAATTACTGCCCCCTAATTACACCCCGCATTGATTTACATGTAGAACTGCCGCTTCTAATTCCTCCCTCCCCCTAATTACACCCTAATTAACCCCTCAATAATCACCACCCAGCCTTAACAGCTCCCCATAATAATCATTAAGCCCCATAGGCACCCCATAGAGCCCCATAGAGCCCCTTAGAGCCCAATAGAGCCCCATAGAGCCCAATAGAGCCCCATAGCCACCCCATAGAGCCCCATAGGCACCCCATAGAGCCCCTTAGAGCCCCATAGACACCCCATAGAGCCCCTTAGAGCCCCATAGACACCCCATAGAGCCCCATAGACACCCCATAGAGCCCCTTAGAGCCCCATAGACACCCCATAGAGCCCCATAGACATCCCATAGAGCCCCATTGAGACTCATAGAGCCCAATAGAGCCCAATAGAGCCCCATAGCCACCCCATAGAGCCCCATAGACATCCCATAGAGCCCCATTGAGACTCATAGAGCCCAATAGAGCCCAATAGAGCCCCATAGACACCCCATAGAGCCCCATAGAGCCCCATAGACACCCCATAGAGCCCCACTGAGACTCATAGAGCCCCATAGGCACCCCATATCACCACATAGAGCCCTATAAAGCCCCATAGATCCCCATAGAGCCCAATAGACACCCCATAGAGCCCCATAGACACCCCATAGAGCCCCATAGACACCCCATAGAGCTGCGATCACTCGTTTGCGGCTTAATTAACGAGAAGCCTAATTAATTTGGGGGGGGGGGGAGCTATTAAAGAAGGGGGATGTGGGGGGTGTGGGGGGCGATGGCGCCGTTCTGCCCCCTCAGCCCCATCGATCCCCATCGATCGCGACCCGACGGCGCCATGGGGGGGGGAGGGGCTTCAATATGGCGGTGGGGGGGGGATAAAAAGGGGGGGGGGCTTCTATCCCTCCCCCCCCCCCCCCCCCCTTCCGCCCACACGTGGCGGCCGCGTGCTGCCCCCCCCCACCCGGTGACGTCATCGGGGGCGTGGCCTCACCCCACCTCGGAACGAGGGCCACGCCCCCATCGTAGCCACGCCCTTCGCTGTCCCATCGACCAATCAGAAGCCGCGCTGTAATCATGGCATGGCCACGTAGCCACGCCCCTTCCATAGAGACCAATAGAACGAGACCACGCCCCCTGTGTGACGTCACTTCTGTAGCCACGCCCTCTATAGAGTCACGTACGCCTAGGCCACGCCCCTAAAATATGACGTCACCAACGAGGCCACGCCCCCTCCGCTTTACTCTACGACCGAGTGGGCGTGGCCAAGAAGGGGGGCGTGTCCTAAACGCTGCGCAGCGATTGGTCGAGCGCTCGGAGTGGGCGTGGTTAGAGCAAAAGGGGCGTGGTTAGGGGAAAGGGGCGTGGCTTAGAGAAGGGGGCGTGGCTTCGTGGTTGTTGGGGGGGGGGGTCGCAGCGACGTCGTAACGATGAAACCCCCGACAGAAACAGGTGGGGTCTATGGGGTCTATGGGGTCTATATGGGGGTATATGGGGTCTATGGGGTCTATATGGGGTCTATGGGGTCTATGGGGTCTATATGGGGGTCTATGGGGTCTATAGGGGGGTCTATGGGGTCCATGGGGGATCTATGGGGTCTATGGGGGTCTATGGGGTCTATGGGGTCTATATGGGGGTCTATGGGGTCTATAGGGGGTCTATGGGGGTCTATATGGGGGTCTATGGGGTCTATAGGGGGGTCTATGGGGGTCTATGGGGTCTATGGGGTCTATATGGGGGTCTATGGGGTCTATAGGGGGGTATATGGGGGTCTATGGGGGTCTATGGGGTCTATATGGGGGTCTATGGGGTCTACGGGGTCTCTATGGGGTCTATATGGGGTCTATGGGGTGTTTATGGGGGTCTATGGGGTCTATATGGGGGTCTATGGGGGTCTATGGGGTCTATATGGGGTCTATGGGGTTTATATGGGGGTCTATGGGGTCTATATGGGGGTCTATGGGGGGGTCTATGGGGTCTATATGGGGGTCTATGGGGTCCATGGGGTCTATATGGGGGTCTATGGGGGGGTCTATGTGGTCTATGCGGTCTATATGGGGGTCTATGGGGGGGTCTATGGGGTCTATATGGGGGTCTATGGGGTCCATGGGGTCTATATGGGGGTCCATGGGGTCTATATGGGGGTCTACGGGTCTATATCGGGGTCTATGGGGTCTATGGGGGGGTCTATGGGGTCTATATGGGGGTCTATACGGGGGTCTATGGGGTCTATATGGGGGTCTACGGGGTCTATATCGGGGTCTATGGGGTCTATATGGGGGTCTATATCGGGGTCTATGGGGTCTATATGGGGGTCTATGGGGGTCTATGGGGGGGGGGTCCATGGGGCGGAGCCGAACCACGTGGCTTCGGGGGGGGGACGACCCCAAAAGATCCGAAAATGCCCCAAAAAGCCCCAAAATTGCCCTTTTTTGCCCCGATTTCGGCCTGTTTTGCCCATTATTCCCCACTTTGACCGTTTTCAGCCTTTTTGCCCCCAATTTTCCCCCATTTGGCCACTTTTGAAGTTCATTTCCGCCCCCTTTGCTTCCCTCCCCCCCACATCCCCATATCCCCCATATCCCCCATATCCCCCCATATCCCCCCATATCCCCCTATATCCCCCATATCCCCCTATATCCCCCCATATCCCCCCCATATCCCCCCCATTACCCCCCATTAATACCCCCATATCCCCCTACATCCCCCTATATCCCCCCATATCCCCCCATATCCCCCCATATAACCCCCATATCCCCCCATATCCCCCCTATATCCCCCATATCCCCATATATCCCCCCATATACCCCCTATATAACCCCCATATCCCCCCATATAGCCCCCATTTCCTTCCATTTTGCCCTATTTCCCCCATTTCCCCCATTTCCCCCCATTTCTCCCCTATTTTCCCCTTATTTCCCTTTCACCCCATTTCCCCCCCATTTCCCCCCTTCCCCTTTATTGGCCCATTCCCCCCCTATTTCCCCACCATTTTCTTCCCCCCCTTTCTCCTCCATTTCTTCCCATTCCCCCTCTTTTATCCCCATTTCCACCCATTTCCCCCCTATTTTCCCCCTATTTCCCCCCCCATTTCCTTCTATTCTGCCCCTTTTCCTTCCCTTTCTCCCCATTTCCCCTTTATTGGCCCTTTTCCCCCCTATTTCCCCCTTTTTTCCCCATTTCCCCCCTATTCCCTCATTTTTACCCTCCATTTCCCCCCATTTAATTCTATTTGCCCTATTTCCCCCCATTTCCCCTATTTCCCCCTATTTTCCCCCCTATTTCCCCCCTATTTCCCCCTATTTCCCCCTATTTCCCCCCTATTTCCCCCTATTTCCCCCCTATTTACCCCCTATTTCCCCCTATTTCCCCCTATTTCCCCCCTATTCCCCCCTATTTCCCCCTATTTCCCCCCTATTTCCCCCCTATTTCCCCCCTATTTCCCCCTATTTTCCCCTATTTTCCCCCTATTTCCCCCTATTTCCCCCTATTTCCCCCCTATTTCCCCCCTATTTCCCCCTAATTCCCCCCTATTTCCCCCTATTTCCCCCTATTTCCCCCTATTTCCCCTATTTCCCCCCCTATTTCCCCCTATTTCCCCCCTATTTCCCCCCTATTTCCCCCCTATTTCCCCCTATTTCCCCCTATTTCCCCCTATTTCCCCCTATTTCCCCCTATTTCCCCCCTATTTCCCCCTATTTCCCCCTATTTCCCCCCTATTTCCCCCCTATTTCCCCCTATTCCCCCCAATTTTCCCCTATTTCCCCCTTTTTCCTCTTATTTCCCCCTATTTCCCCCCTATTTCCCCCTATTTTCCCCCTATTTCCCCCTATTTTCCCCCTATTCCCCCTATTTTCCCCTATTTTCCCCCCTTTCCCCCCAATTTTCCCCTATTTCCCCCTATTTTCCCCCCTATTTCCCCCTATTTTCCCCCTATTTCCCCCTATTTTCCCTATTTCCCCCTATTTCCCCCCTATTTCCCCCTATTTCCCCTATTTCCCCCTATTTCCCCTATTTCCCCCTATTCCCCTATTTTCCCCCTATTTTCCCCCTATTTTCCCCCTATTTCCCCTATTTCCCCCTATTCCCCCCTATTCCCCCCTATTTCCCCCTATTTCCCCCCTATTTCCTCCCCCCTATTTCCCCCCTATTTCCCCCTATTCCCCCTATCCCCCTATTCCCCCCCTATTTCCCCCCTTTCCCCCCTATTTCCCCCATTTTCCCCCCCTATTCCCCCTATTTCCCCCCTATTTCCCCCTATTTCCCCCCTATTTCCCCCCTATTTTCCCCTATTTCCCCTATTTCCCCTATTCCCCCCCTATTTCCCCCTATTTCCCCCCCATTTCCCCCCCATTTCCCCCTATTTTCCCCCTATTTTGCCCAATTTCCCCCTATTTCCCCCATATCACCCCATTTCCCCCTTATTTCCCCCATTTAGCCCCATTTCTCCCCCCATTTCCCCCCTATTTCCCCCATTTATTGCCCAATTTCCCCCAATTTCCCCCCATTCCCCCTATTTCCCTTATTTCCCCCCATTCCCCCCCATTTCCCCCCTATTTCCCCCATTTATTGCCCATTTTCCCCCTATTTTGCCCCATTTCCCCCCTATTTCCCCCTAATTTGCCCCATTTCCCCCTATTTCCCCCCATTTTCCCCCATTATTGCCCCATTTCCTCCCTTATTTCCCCCTATTTCCCCCCATTCCCCCTATTTCCCCCTTTAGCCCATTTCCCCCCTTATTTCCCATTTATTTCCCCATTTTCCCCCAATTTATTGCCCAATTTCCCCCTATTTCCCCCTATTTCCCCCTATTTCCCCCCTATTTCCCCCCTATTTCCCCCCTATTTCCCCCCTATTTCCCCCTATTCCCCCCTATTTCCCCTATTTCCCCCCTATTTCCCCCCTTATTTCCCCCCTTTAACCCCATTTCTCCCCATTTACCCCCTATTTCCCCCCCTTTAGCCCCATTTCCCCCATTATTTCCCATTTATGGCCCATTTCCCCCCATATCACCCCATTCCCCCCTTATTTTCCCCCTTTAGCCCCATTTCTCCCCCCATTTCCCCCTATTTCCCCCTATTTTGCCCAATTTCCCCCTATTTCCCCCCATTTCTCCCCCCATTTCCCCCCCTATTTCCCCCATTTATTGCCCCATTTCCCCCTATTTTGCCCCATTTCCGCCTATTTTGCCCAATTTCCCCCTATTTTGCCCCATTCCCCCCTATTTTCCCCCCATTTCCCCCCTATTCCCCCTATTTCCCCCTATTTCCCCTATTTCCCCCTATTTCCCCCTATTTCCCCCCTATTTCCCCCTATTTCCCCTATTTCCCCTCTTTCCCCCTATTTCCCCTTCCCCCCTATTTCCCCCTATTTCCCCCTATTTCCCCCTATTTCCCCCTATTTCCCCCTATTTCCCCCCTATTTCCCCCTATTTCCCCCTATTTCCCCCTATTTCCCCCCTATTTCCCCCCTATTCCCCCTATTTCCCCCTATTCCCCCTATTTTCCCCCTATTTCCCCCTATTTCCCCCTATTTCCCCCCTATTTCCCCTATTCCCCCCTATTTCCCCCTATTTCCCCCCTATTTCCCCCTATTTCCCCCCATTCCCCCTATTTTCCCCCCTATTTCCCCCCTATTTCCCCCCTATTTCCCCCTATTTCCCCCCTATTTCCCCCCTATTTCCCCCCTATTTCCCCCCTATTTCCCCCTATTTCCCCTATTTCCCCCCTATTTCCCCCTATTTCCCCCTATTTCCCCTCATTTCCCCCTATTTCCCCCCATTTCCCCCCCATTTCCCCCTATTTCCCCCTATTTCCCCTATTTCCCCCTATTTCCCCTATTTCCCCCCTATTTCCCCCTATTTCCCCCTATTTCCCCCTATTTTCCCCTATTTTCCCTATTTCCCCCCTATTTCCCCCCTATTTCCCCCCTATTTCCCCCCTATTTCCCCCTATTTCCCCCTATTTCCCCCTATTTGCCCAATTTCCCCCCATTTCCCCCTATTCCCCCCTATTTCCCCCATTTATTGCCCAATTTCCCCTATTTTCCCCATTTCCCCCTTTTCCCCCATTTATGCCCAATTTTCCCCCTATTTTCCCCCATTTCCCCCCCATTTCCCCCATTATTTCCCATTTATAGCCCCATATCCCCCCAATTTCCCCCTTATTTCCCCCCTTTATCCCCATTTCTCCCCATTTACCCCCTATTTCCCCCCTTTAGCCCCATTCCCCCTTATTTCCCCTTTATTTCCCCATTTTTCCCCCCATTTATTGCCCAATTTCCCCCTATTTCTCCCCATTTCCCCCCTATTTCCCCCTATTTTGCCCAATTTCCCCCTATTTCCCCCATATCACCCCATTTCCCCCTTATTTCCCCGTTTAGCCCCATTTCTCTCCCCCCATTCCCCCCTATTTCCCCCCTATTCCCCCATTTATTGCCCCATTTCCCCCCATTCCCCCTATTCCCCCAATTTCCCCTATTCCCCCTATTTCCCCCCTTTTCCCCCTATTTCCCCCCTATTTCCCCCCTATTCCCCCCTATTTCCCCCCTATTTCCCCCCTATTTCCCCCTATTTCCCCCTATTTCCCCCTATTTCCCCCTATTTCCCCCTATTCCCCCTATTTCCCCCCTATTTCCCCCTATTTCCCCCTCCCCTATTTCCCCCTATTTCCCCCTATTCCCCCTATTTCCCCCTATTTCCCCCTATTTCCCCCCTATTTCCCCTATTTCCCCCTATTTCCCCCTATTTCCCCCTATTTCCCCCCTATTTCCCCCTATTTCCCCCCTATTTCCCCCTATTCCCCCTATTCCCCTATTTCCCCTATTTCCCCCTATTTCCCCCCTATTTCCCCCTATTTCCCCCTATTTCCCCCCTATTTCCCCCTATTTCCCCCTATTTCCCCCTATTTCCCCCTATTCCCCCCTATTTCCCCCTATTTCCCCCTATTTCCCCCCTATTTCCCCCTATTTCCCCATTTCCTCCTTATTTCCCCCATTTATTGCTCAATTTCCCCCTATTTCCCCCCTATTTCCCCCATTTATTGCCCAATTTCCCCCTATTTCCCCCCATTTCCCCCCTATTTCCCCCTATTTTGCCCAATTTCCCCCTATTTCCCCCCATATCACCCCATTTCCCCCCTTATTTCCCCCGTTTAGCCCCATTTCTCCCCCCATTTCCCCCCTATTTCCCCATTTATTGCCCAATTTCCCCCTATTTTCCCCCTATTTCCCCCCCTTTAGCCCCATTTCCCCCATTATTTCCCATTTATAGCCCCATTTCCCCCCATATCACCCCATTTCCCCCTTATTTCCCCCTTTAGCCCTATTTCTCCCCCCATTTCCCCCCTATGTCCCCCTATTTCCCCTATTTTGCCCAATTTCCCCCTATTTCCCCCCATTTTCCCCCCATTTATTGCCCAATTTCCCCCTATTTCCCCCTATTTCCCCCTATTTTGCCCAATTTCCCCCTATTTCCCCCCATTTCCTCCCTATTTCCCCCATTTATTGCCCCATTTCCCCCTATTTGCCCCATTTCCCCCCTATTTCCCCCATTTATTGCCCAATTTCCCCCCATTTCCCCTCATTTCCCCCCAATTTCCCCCTATTTCCCCCCATTTCCCGTTCCCCATTGGGGGGGGGAGGGGCAGCGCCACGTTTCCCTCCGCCACCATTAAAGTGTGTATGGGGGGGGGGGGGGGGGGGGCATTTTTGGGTTCAATTCTCCCCTTTTTGGCTCATTTTTGATGCCAAACTTTCCTTTTTCCATCCAGTCGAGGCCGTTTCGACCATTTTTCGGGCTCATTTCGGGGGATTTTGGGTCATTTCGGGCGATTTTAGGGGGGTTTGTTTGGGGCTCGTTTAGGGACTTTTATTTGGGACGCGGTCCCTTTAAGAGCCCCCCCCCCCCCCCCCTATAGGGGGTTCCTATACCCCCTACCTATAGATACGGTTCCTATAGGGCACTTATGGGGCAGCTCTGGGTTCCTATAGGGCACTTATGGGGCAGCTCTGGGTTCCCATAGGGCACTTATGGGGCAGCTCTGGGTTCCCATAGGGCACTTATGGGGCAGCTCTGGGTTCCTATAGGGCACTTATGGGGCAGCTCTGGGTTCCTATAGGGCACTTATGGGGCAGATCTGGGTTCCCATAGGGCACTTATGGGGCAGCTCTGGGTTCCCATAGGGCACTTATGGGGCAGCTCTGGGTTCCCATAGGGCACTTATGGGGCAGCTCTGGGTTCCCATAGGGCACTTATGGGGCAAGCTCTGGGTTCCCATAGGGCACTTATGGGGCAGCTCTGGGTTCCCATAGGGCACTTATGGGGCAGCTCTGGGTTCCCATAGGCACTTATGGGGCAGCTCTGGGTTCCTATAGGGCACTTATGGGGCAGCTCTGGGTTCCTATAGGGCACTTATGGGGCAGATCTGGGTTCCCATAGGGCACTTATGGGGCAGCTCTGGGTTCCCATAGGGCACTTATGGGGCAGCTCTGGGTTCCCATAGGGCACTTATGGGGCAGCTCTGGGTTCCCATAGGGCACTTATGGGGCAGCTCTGGGTTCCCATAGGGCACTTATGGGGCAGCTCTGGGTTCCCATAGGGCACTTATGGGGCAGCTCTGGGTTCCCATAGGGCACTTATGGGGCAGCTCTGGGTTCCCATAGGGCACTTATGGGGCAGCTCTGGGTTCCCATAGGGCACTTATGGGGCAGCTCTGGGTTCCCATAGGGCACTTATGGGGCAGCTCTGGGTTCCCATAGGGCACTTATGGGGCAGCTCTGGGTTCCTATAGGGCACTTATGGGGCAGCTCTGGGTTCCCATAGGGCACTTATGGGGCAGCTCTGGGTTCCCATAGGGCACTTATGGGCAGCTCTGGGTTCCTATAGGGCACTTATGGGGCAGCTCTGGGTTCCCATAGGGCACTTATGGGGCAGCTCTGGGTTCTATTGGGCACTTATGGGGCAGCTCTGGGTTCCCATAGGGCACTTATGGGCAGCTCTGGGTTCCTATAGGGCACTTATGGGGCAGCTCTGGGTTCCCATAGGGCACTTATGGGGCAGCTCTCGGTTCCCATAGGGCACTTATGGGGCAGCTCTTGGTTCCCATAGGGCACTTATGGGGCAGCTCTGGGTTCCTATAGGGCACTTATGGGGCAGCTCTGGGTTCCTATAGGGCACTTATGGGGCAGCTCTGGGTTCCCATAGGGCACTTATGGGGCAGCTCTGGGTTCCCATAGGGCACTTATGGGGCAGCTCTGGGTTCTATAGGGCACTTATGGGGCAGCTCTGGGTTCTATAGGGCACTTATGGGGCAGCTCTGGGTTCCTATAGGGCACTTATGGGGCAGCTCTGGGTTCCTATAGGGCACTTATGGGGCAGATCTGGGTTCCCATAGGGCACTTATGGGGCAGCTCTGGGTTCCTATAGGGCACTTATGGGGCAGCTCTGGGTTCCTATAGGGCACTTATGGGGCAGCTCTGGGTTCTATAGGGCACTTATGGGGCAGCCCCCCCCCCCCCCCCCCGTGCCTGGCGCCGCGGCCCCATAGAACAGAAGCCCCATTGAAAGCGCCGATGACGTCACCGCCCCCATCCCCCCCCATAGCTGAAAACAGAGACCCACAGTCTATGGGGGGGGGGCACTTATGGGGCCACTTATGGGGCAGCTTCTATGAGGCGCCCCATAGCTCCCCCACAACCACATAGAGCCCCATAGAGCCCCATAGACACCCCATAGAGCCCCATAGAAACCCCATAGAGCCCCATAGACACCCCATAGAGCCCCATATCTCCCCATATAACCCCCTTAGGACCCCATATAACCCCCATATCTCCCCATATCTCCCCATATAACCCCCTTAGGACCCCATATCTCACCATAGGAGCCCTATATAACCCCATATCTCCCCATATCTGCCCTATATAACCCTATATAACCCCCTATAGGGCTGGCATTCCCCGAGTGGGCCTACAAGGCGGAGTCGAGCCCCGGCTCCCGTCAGATCCAGCTGTGGCACTTCATCCATAGACACCCCATAGAGCCCCATAGACACCCCATAGAGCCCCATAGACACCCCATAGAGCCCCATAGACACCCCATAGACACCCCATAGAGCCCCATAGACACCCCATAGAGCCCCATAGAGCCCCATAGACACCCCATAGAGCCCCATAGACACCCCATAGACACCCCATAGAGCCCCATAGACACCCCATAGAGCCCCATAGAGCCCCATAGACACCCCATAGAGCCCCATAGACACCCCATAGAGCCCCATAGAGCCCCATAGACACCCCATAGAGCCCCATATCCCCCCATATAACCCCCTTAGGACCCCATATCTCCCCATATCCTCCCATATAACCCCCTTAGGACCCCATATCCCCCCATATCTCCCCATATAACCTCCTTAGGACCCCATATCCCCCCATATCTCCCCCTATCTGCCCTATATAACCCCATATATCCCATCTATAGGGCTGGCATTCCCCGAGTGGGCCTACAAGGCGGAGTCGAGCCCCGGCTCCCGTCAGATCCAGCTGTGGCACTTCATCCATAGACACCCCATAGAGCCCCATAGACACCCCATAGAGCCCCATAGAGCCCCATAGACACCCCATAGAGCCCCATAGAGCCCCATAGACACCCCATAGAGCCCCATAGACACCCCATAGAGCCCTATAGAGCCCCATAGACACCCCATAGAGCCCCATAGAGCCCCATAGAGCCCCATAGACACCCCATAGAGCCTCATATCCCCCCATATAACCCCTTTAGGACCCCATATCTCCCCATAGGAGCCCTATATAACCCCATATCTGCCCCATATCTCCCCATATAACCCCCAATATCCCCCCATATCTCCCCATATAACCCCCTTAGGACCCCATATCTCCCCTTATCCCCCCATATAACTCCCTTAGGACCCCATATCCCCCCATATAACCCCCATATGACCCCATATAACCCCATATAACCCCCTTACGACCCCATATCTCCCCATATATCCCCCATATCTCCCCATATAACCCTATATCTCCCCATATGACCCCCTTAGGACCCCCTTAGGACCCCATATCTCCCCATATAACCTCCTTAGGACCCCATATCCCCCCATATCTCCCCATAGGAGCCCTATATAACCCCATATCTGCCCCATATCTCCCTATATAACCCCATATACCCCATCTATAGGGCTGGCATTCCCCGAGTGGGCCTACAAGGCGGAGTCGAGCCCCGGCTCCCGTCAGATCCAGCTGTGGCACTTCATCCATAGACACCCCATAGAGCCCCATAGACACCCCATAGAGCCCCATAGAGCCCCATAGACACCCCATAGAGCCCCATAGACACCCCATAGAGCCCTATAGAGCCCCATAGACACCCCATAGAGCCCCATAGAGCCCCATAGAGCCCCATAGAGCCCCATAGACACCCCATAGAGCCTCATATGCCCCCATATAACCCCCTTATCCCCCCATATAACCCCCTTAAGACCCCATATCTCCCCATATAACCCCCTTAGGACCCCATATCCCCCCATATCTCCCCATATAACCCCCTTAGGACCCCCTTAGGACCTCATATCACCCCATATCTCCCCATAGGAGCCCTATATAGCCCCATATCTGCCCCATATCTCCCCATATAACACCATATAACCCCCATATAACCCCATATCCCCCCATATAACCCCCTTATGACCCCATATATCCCCCTTAGGACCCCCTTAGGACCCCATATCTGCCCCATATCCCCCCATATCTCCCCATATAACCCCATGTCTCCCCATATAACCCCCTTAGGACCCCATATCCCCCCTATATCTCCCCATATAACCCCATATCTCCCCATAACCCCCCTATATCCCCCCATATCTCCCCATATAACCCCCTTAGGACCCCCTTAGGACCCCATATCTCCCCATAGGAGCCCTATATAACCCCCTTAGGACCCCATATCTCCCCATAGGAGCCCTATATAACCCCATATATCCCATATATAGGCCTAGCATTCCCCGAGTGGGCCTACAAGGCGGAGTCGAGCCCCGGCTCCCGTCAGATCCAGCTGTGGCACTTCATCCTGGAGCTGCTGCGCCAGGAGCGCTACCGGCACGTCATCGCCTGGCAGGGCGACTACGGGGAGTTCGTCATCAAGGACCCCGACGAGGTGGCGCGTCTGTGGGGGGCCAGGAAGTGCAAACCACACATGAACTACGACAAGCTCAGCAGGGCTTTAAGGTGAGAGATATAGGGGGATATAGGGCTTCTATGGGGAGATATGGGGAGATATGGGGCAGATATGGGGAGATATGGGGGGATATGGGGTCCTAAGGGGGTTATATGGGGAGATATGGGGCAGATATGGGGTTATATAGGGCTCCTATGGGGAGATATGGGGTCCTAAGGGGGTTATATGGGGAGATATGGGGTGTCTATGGGGAGATATGGGGGGATATGGGGTCCTAAGAGGGTTATATGGGGGGATATGGGGGGATATGGGGTGTCTATGGGGAGATATGGGGGGATATGGGGTCCTAAGGGGGTTATATGGGGAGATATGGGGAGATATGGGGTGTCTATGGGGAGATATGGGGAGATATGGGGTCCTAAGGGGGTTATATGGGGGGATATGGGGGGATATGGGGTCCTAAGGGGGTTATATGGGGCTCTATGGGGTGTCTATGGGGCTCTATGGGGTGTCTATGGGGCTCTATGGGGTGTCTGTGGGGGGCCAGGAAGTGCAAACCACACATGAACTACGACAAGCTCAGCAGGGCTTTAAGGTAACATATAGGGCTTCTATGGGGAGATATGGGGTCCTAAGGGGGTTATATGGGGAGATATGGGGGTCTATGGGGTCCTAAGGGGGTTATATGGGGAGATATGGGGTCCTAAGGGGGTTATATGGGGAGATATGGGGGGATATGGGGTCCTAAGGGGGTTATATGGGGGGATATGGGGCTCTATGGGGTGTCTATGGGGCTCTATGGGGTGTCTGTGGGGGGCCAGGAAGTGCAAACCACACATGAACTACGACAAGCTCAGCAGGGCTTTAAGGTAACATATAGGGGGTCTATGGGGAGATATGGGGTGTCTATGGGGCTCTATGGGGTGTCTATGGGGTGTCTATGGGGAGATATGGGGTTCTAAGGGGGTTATATGGGGGGATATGGGGGGATATGGGATGTCTATGGGGAGATATGGGGCTCTATGGGGTGTCTATGGGGCTCTATGGGGTGTCTGTGGGGGGCCAGGAAGTGCAAACCACACATGAACTACGACAAGCTCAGCAGGGCTCTGAGGTCAGAGATATGGGGCAGACAGGGGGAGATATGGGGCAGATATGGGGTCCTAAGGGGGGATATGGGGCTCTATGGGGTGTCTATGGGGCTCTATGGGGTGTCTATGGGGCTCTATGGGGTGTCTGTGGGGGGCCAGGAAGTGCAAACCACACATGAACTACGACAAGCTCAGCAGGGCTCTGAGGTGATGTATAGGGCTTCTATGGGGAGATATGGGGCTCTATGGGGTGTCTATGGGGCTCTATGGGGTGTCTATGGGGCTCTATGGCGCATCTGTGGGGGGCCAGGAAGTGCAAACCACACATGAACTACGACAAGCTCAGCAGGGCTTTGAGGTGATGTATAGGGTTATATAGGGCTTCTATGGGGAGATATGGGGTCCTAAGGGGGTTATATGGGGAGATATGGGGTGTCTATGGGGAGATATGGGGTGTCTATGGGGAGATATGGGGAGATATGTGGTCCTAAGGGGGTTATATGGGGGGATATGGGGAGATATGTGGGGTCTATGGGGCTCTATGGGGTGTATATGGGGCTCTATGGGGTCTCTATGGGTCCCTATGACTTTCTATGGGGTCTCTATGTGTCCCTATGGGTCTCTATGGATCCCTATGGGTCTCTATGGGGCTGTATGTTGTATCTATGGGTCTCTATGTGTCCCTATGTGTCTCTATGTGTCTCTCTGGGTCTCTATGTATCTCTATGGGTCTCTATGGGGCTGTGCCCTATAGGTACTACTACAACAAGCGCATCCTGCACAAGACCAAGGGGAAACGTTTCACCTACAAGTTCAACTTCAGCAAATTGGTTTTGGTCAGCTGCCCCTTCCTGGAGCTGGGGCTGACGGGTGAGACCCACAGCGCCCCATAGATACCCCATAGCACCCCATAGTGCCCCATAGATACCCCATAGATCCCCCATAGCACCCCATAGTGCCCCATAGATACCCCATAGCTGCCCCATAGACACCCCATAGTGCCCCATAGATACCCCATAGATACCCCATAGCGCCCCATAGATACCCCATAGATACCCCATAGCTGCCCCATAGATACCCCATAGCGCCCCATAGACACCCCATAGCGCCCCATAGACACCCCATAGACACCCCATAGATACCCCATAGCGCCCCATAGATACCCCATAGCGCCCCATAGATACCCCATAGCGCCCCATAGCTGCCCCATAGATACCCCATAGCAGCCCCATAAATACCCCATAGCTTCCCCATAGATCCCCCATAGCGCCCCATAGATACCCCATAGCGCCCCATAGATACCCCATAGCTGCCCCATAGACACCCCATAGACACCCCATAGATACCCCATAGCGCCCCATAGATACCCCACAGCGCCCCATAGATACCCCATAGATACCTCATAGTGCCCCATAGACACCCCATAGCGCCCCATAGATACCCCATAACTGCCCCATAGATACCCCATAGCCGTCCCATATATACCCCATAGACACCCCATAGCTGCCCCATAGATACCTCATAGCGCCCCATAGACACCCCATAGCGCCCCATAGACACCCCATAGCGCCCCATAGATACCCCATAGCGCCCCATAGATACCCCATAGCTGCCCCATAGAGACCCCATAGCACCCCATAGAGCCCCATAGATACCCCATAGCGCCCCATAGACACCCCATAGATACCCCATAGATACCCCATAGCGCCCCATAGATACCCCATAGCTGCCCCATAGAGACCCCATAGCACCCCATAGAGCCCCATAGATACCCCATAGCGCCCCATAGACACCCCATAGATACCCCATAGATACCCCATAGCGCCCCATAGACACCCCATAGATACCCCATAGCGCCCCATAGACACCCCATAGCGCCCCATAGATACCCCATAGCGCCCCATAGATACCCCATAGATACCTCATAGTGCCCCATAGACACCCCATAGCGCCCCATAGATACCCCATAGCGCCCCATAGATACCCCATAGATACCCCACAGACCCCCATTGCCCCACATATTCCCTCACAGACCCCCATAGACTCCCCATATTCCCTCTTAATTCCCCCATAGACCCCCATATCCCCCCCATATCCCCCTCATAGACCCCCCTAGACCCCCATTACCCACCCATAGCCCCCCAAATACCCCCCATAGTCCCCCCATAGCCCCCCATAGACCCCCCTAGACCCCCATTACCTCCCCATATTCCCCCTTAGACCCCCAAATACCCCCCATAGACCCTCCATAGCCCCCATAGCCCCCCATAGACCCCCAAATACCCCCCATAGACCCCCCCATAGCCCCCCATATTCCCCCCCAGACCCCCATTACCTCCCCATATTCCCCCATAGACCCACAAATACCCCCATATCCCCCCCATATTCCCTTTTAATTCCCCCATGGACCACCATATCCCCCCCATAGACCCCCCTAGACCCCCATTACCCCCCCATATTCCCCCTTAGACCTCCAAGTACCCCCCATAGACCCCCCCATAGACCCCCCTAGACCCCCATTACCCCCCATATCCCCCCATTACCCCACACAGACCCCCATAGACCCCTATTGCTGCCCCCATAGATCCCCCATAGACCCCCATTACCCCCCCATAGACCCCCCTAGATCCCCATTACCCCCCCATATACCCACATAGACCCCCAAATACCCCCCATAGTCCCCCCCATAGCCCCCCATAGACCCCCCTAGACCCACATTATCCCCCATAGCCCCCCATTACCCCACACAGACCCCCATAGGCCCCTATTGCTGCCCCCATAGACCCCCCATAGACCCCCATTACCCACCCATAGACCCCCAAATACCCCCCATAGTCCCCCCCAAATACCCCCATAGACCCCCAAATACCCCCCATAGACCCTCCATAGCCCCCCATAGACCCCCCTAGACCCCCATTACCCCCCATATCCCCCCATTACCCCCCATATCCCCCCATTACCCCACACAGACCCCCATAGACCCCTATTGCTGCCCCCATAGACCCCCCTAGACCCCCATTACCCCCCCATATTCCCCCCCAGACCCCCATTACCTCCCCATAGACCCACATAGACCCCGAAATACCCCCCATAGTCCCCCCCATAGCCCCCCATAGACCCCCCTAGACCCCCATTACCCCCCCATATTCCCCCATAGACCCCCAAGTACCCCCCATAGACCCCCCCCATAGCCCCCATAGCCCCCCATAGACCCCCCTAGACCCCCATTACCCCCCATATCCCCCCATTACCCCACACAGACCCCCATAGACCCCTATTGCTGCCCCCATAGACCCCCCATAGACCCCCCTAGACCCCCATTACCCCCCCATATTCCCCCCCAGACCCCCATTACCTCCCCATATTCCCCCATAGACCCCCAAATACCCCCCATAGACCCCCCCATAGCCCCCCTACAGACCCCCATTACCCCCCCATATTCCCCCATAGACCCCCAAGTACCCCCCATAGACCCCCCCATAGCCCCCATAGCCCCCCATAGACCTCCCTAGACCCCCATTACCCCCCCATATTCCCCCATAGACCCCCAAGTACCCCCCATAGACCTCCCTAGACCCCCATTACCCCCCCATATTCCCCCATAGACCCCCAAGTACCCCCCATAGACCCCCCTAGACCCCCATTACCCCCCCATATTCTCCCCTAGACCCCTATATCCCCCCCATATTCCCTCATAGCCCCCCATAACCCCCCATAGACCCTCCATAGACCCCCCATAGCCCCCCATATCCCCCCCATACCTCCCCCACCCCACACCTCTCACCCCCCCCTTCCCCCCCCCATAGGCCCCCCCGTGCCCCACAGCGCCCCCCCCATCCCCACCGGGGGGTCTTCAGGAGGAGGAGGAGGAAGAGGAAGAGCCCCCCCCCATTTCCTATTCCCCCCCTTGGATGGACTCTCTCCCTCCTCATCCTCTTCCTCCCTCCTTGGAGGGGGGGGGGGGGGAGGAAGAGGAGAGGAAGGAGGAGGAGCCCCCCCCATCCAACATGGCCGCCCCCCCCCGAGACCTCGGGGGTCTCTGAGCGACTGCAGCGACGCCACGTTGGATCCGGATGATCCCATTGATATCGGGGGGGGGGCTCCGTATCCAGGACCCCCCCTCAGGTTAAACAGCGACACCAATGGGGGGGGGGGACCCACATTGTTCCGCTTCTACCCCTGCAGCCCATTCGGGGCTGGGGGGGGAGGGGGGGGGTTGGCTCCTTTATCCCCACAGCTGCCCTACAGCCCATCCCCCACCCACAGCCCTTTATTTGGGGGGGGGTCGCCCCATTTTGGCCCTAATTCGCCTCATTTTGGGCCCAAATCGCCCAATTTTGGGGCCGGATCCCCCCATTTTGGGTCTAAATCTCCTCATTTTGGGTCTAAATCTCCTCATTTTGGGCCCGGATCCCCCCATTTTGGGCCTGGATCCCCCCATTTTGGGCCCAAATCTCCCCATTTTGGGGCTGGATCTCCAAATTTTGGGGCTGGATCCCCCCATTTTGGCCCTAATTCTCCTCATTTTGGCCCTAATTCTCCTCATTTTGGGCCCAAATCCCCCCATTTTGGCCCTAATTCTCCTCATTTTGGGGCTGGATCTCCTCATTTCAGCCCCGGATCCCCCCATTTTGGGCCCAAATCTCCCCATTTTGGGCCCAAATCGCCCCATTTTGGGCCTAATTCTCCTCATTTTGGGGCCGGATCCCCCTATTTTGGGGCCGGATCTCCCGATTTTGGGCCTAAATCCCCCCATTTTGGGCCTAAATCTCCCCATTTTGGGCCCAAATCCCCCCATTTTGGGCCTAAATCTCCCCATTTTGGCCCTAAATCCCCCCATTTTGGGCCTAAATCCCCCCATTTTGGGCCTAAATCTCCCCATTTTGGGCCTAAATCCCCCCATTTTGAGCCTAAATCCCCCCATTTTGGCCCTAATTCTCCCCATTTTACCCCCCAATCGCCCCATATAAGTCCCGGTGGCTCCCCCCACCTCCTGGCTGCTGTTAATGGGGTTCCTGGGGGGTCTCCCTATTTCTCGTTCAGTTCTGAGGATCTGGCCCGTTGTTTGGCGGCCCGGATCAGTTCGTATCACCTCAGCCCGCCGCCATTTTGTCCCCCCCCTCCCCCTCCCATCCCCCCCCATCATCGGGATCCCCCCCCCACCTTTAAACTGCAGCCCCCCCCACCCGGAAGGAGGGGGAAAGGGAAAGGGGGTGGGACTTCCGGTTATGGGGGTGGGACTTCCGGTCACGGGGGTGACACTTCCGGTCATGGCGGAGCTACTTCCGGTCATGGGGGTGGGACTTCCGGTCACGGGGGTGGGACTTCCGGTCATGGCGGAGCTACTTCCGGTCAAGGGGGTAGGCATTCCGGTTACGGGGATGACACTTCCGGTCATGGCGGAGCTACTTCCGGTCACGGGGATGACACTTCCGGTCATGGCGGAGCTACTTCCGGTCAAGGGGGTGACACTTCCGGTCAAGAGGTTGCTACTTCCGGTCATGGCGGAGCTACTTCCGGTCATGGGGGTGGCACTTCCGGTCAGGAGGTTGATACTTCCGGTCATGTGGGAGCTACTTCCGGTTTTGGGGTAGCTGCTTCCGCTCAAAGGGGTGATACTTCCGGTCAAGAGGTTGGTACTTCCGGTCGTGGTGGAGCTACTTCCGGTTTTGGGGTTGCTGCTTCCGGTCAAAGGGGAGCTACTTCCGGTCATGGGGGTTCTACTTCCGGTCATGGCGTTGCTGCTTCTGCTACATCCGGACATGGGAGTGACAATTCCGGTCATGGGGGTGACACTTCCGGTCATGGGGGTTCTACTTCCGGTCATGGGTATGCTAGTTCCGGTCATGGAAATCCTGCTTCCGGTCACGAGGTTGCTACTTCCGGTCATGGGGGTGCGACTTCCGGTCTCAAGGGTGCTACATCAGGTCACGTGGTCTCTACTTCCGATCACGTGGTTAGTTCAGGTCAAGGAGAGGCTGCCGGGGTCACCTCAGGTCACGGGGTCACTTCCGCCCCAGAGTGTACCAAAGGTCACGGGATCACTTCCGGTCACGGGGTCTGCTCAGGTGACGAGAGGGATCAAAACGACTCAGTCCTTCCGGGTACTGGGGTCACTTCCGGCCACGTGATTCCTACTTCCGGCCAAGGAGATACCCCTATTTCCGGTCACGTGACCGATATACCGGAAGCGGAAGGGGACTCGGAGGAAGTGGAGGTCACTGACCTCAGCGACGATGACCTCCCTCCCATTCCGGCCGCCATTTTACCGGAAGCGGAAGTAGGAGGAAGCGGAAGTGGCGGGGGTCCCCCTAAGCTGCGCTTTATGCGGCGCTGGAGGGAGGAGGGAGGGGGGGGGGCGGTAATTAAGGCCTTAATTAACACTAATTAATTAATTAGGGAGCTCTTTACCCCCTGGGCAAACGGGGGGGGGGGGGGTCATTTAATTAGTGGGTGGGCGGGTAATTAATGATGTGAGCCCTCATTATGGGGGGTTGGGCCCCTTAATTAATGGGGGGACCCTTATTTGCATATATTCTAATTAAAAGGGGGGAGTCCCCTTAATTAATGGGGGAAGCCCTTTAAATGGAGGGAGCCTTAATGAGGAAGATATGCTAATTAGGAGGGAGGAGCCTTAATTGTATCGGAGCCTTAATTATATAGGGGCCTTAATTAGCATGGGGGCCCTTAATTAGCATGGGGGCCCTTAATTAGCATGGGGGCCCTTAATTAGCGTAGGGATCCTTAATTATGTCAGGGCCTTAATTAGGGGTGGGGGGAACTTGCCTTATGGGAACCTTAATGATGGTGTGGGGTCCTTAATTAATGAAGAGGCCTTAATTAATGAAGGGGCCTTAATTAGGGAAGCCCTCCCCTTTATCTACCCCAAATAAGCCCCGCCCCCTTCCTTAAGCCCCGCCCACTTATGCAAATCCCTACCCCCCAATAAGCCCCGCCCATTTATGCTAATCTCTATCCCGGAAGCTCCGCCCCCTTTCCTCACTTCCCATTCACTTCCATGTGTCAATCACCTCCTGACCACGCCCACTTTCTTACAAGCCCCGCCCCCTCCCTTAAGCCCCGCCCCTTTACTAACCATTGCCCTTAAGCCAATCAGAAGCCCCCGTCCCCTTAAGCACCGCCCATATATGCAAATCCCTACCGTGAAGCCCCGCCCCCTCCCTTAAACCCCGACCCTTTAATAACAATTGCCCTTAAGCCAATCAGAAGCCTCGCCCCGTTAAGCCCCGCCCACTTATGCAAATCCCCAGCAAGCCCCGCCCCCCCTCTCTCTACCCTCCCGGCTGTCAATCATCTCATGACCACGCCCCCCTCGCTCTAAGCCCCGCCCCCTTCCTTTATTAATACCAAATATGGGGCTGGGGGCGGGGCCTATAAGTGCCTATAGGGGTGGGCGGGGCCTATGGAAGCCTTATGACGTCATTGTATGTATATAGATGCTATATATTAAAGGGGAGGGGCGATGGATGGAAGCAGCCAATAAAAACGTTTCTTACTTCTCTTGGCCCCGCCCCCTTTCCTCGCTGTCATTTCCGGGTTGTGAAACCCCGGATGTTGCGGCGCTTCCGGTTGACGTCATCACCCCGCGCCCGTCGCGGAGCGGAAGTGCGCGTTGCTAAGCGACGCTCGCCCCGCCCTCCCGTCCCGTCGGCCAATCAGCGCCGCCGATTTCGAGCGGCAGCCAATCAGCGAGCGTGCGATTTTTGAGGTGAATTCTGGTCTTTTTGGGGGGTTTTTTATGATCTTTATTGCTTCAAAATAAAGGAAATGGGGGGAAATATGGGGGGGGGGGGTCACAAGTCACGTGGGATATGGGGCAGGGGGGGTGTATTGCACGTATGGGGGGCCCCATTGTGGCCTATGGGGGATATAGGGCCCCATTGTGGCCTATGGGGGGATATAGGGCCCCATTGTGGCCTATGGGGGGATATAGGGCCCCATTGTGCCCTATGGGGGGATATAGGGTCCCATTGTGCCCTATGGGGGGATATAGGGCCCCATTGTGCCCTATGGGGGGATATAGGGCCCCATTGTGCCCTATGGGGGGATATAGGGCCCCATTGTGCCCTATGGGGGGATATAGGGCCCCATTGTGGCCTATGGGGGGATATAGGGCCCCATTGTGGCCTATGGGGGGATATAGGGCCCCATTGTGCCCTATGAGGGGATATAGGGCCCCATTGTGGCCTATGGGGGATATAGGGCCCCATTGTGCCCTATGGGGGGATATAGGGCCCCATTGTGCCCTATGGGGGGATATAGGGCCCCATTGTGGCCCTATGGGGGGATATAGGGCCCCATTGTGCCCTATGGGGGGATATAGGGCCCCATTGTGGCCTATGGGGGGATATAGGGCCCCATTGTGGCCTATGGGGGGATATAGGGCCCCATTGTGGCCTATGGGGGGATATAGGGCCCCATTGTGGCCTATGGGGGGATATAGGGCCCCATTGTGCCCTATGGGGGGATATAGGGCCCCATTGTGGCCTATGGGGGGATATAGGGCCCCATTGTGGCCTATGGGGGGATATAGGGCCCCATTGTGCCCTATGGGGGGATATAGGGCCCCATTGTGGCCTATGGGGGGATATAGGGCCCCATTGTGCCCTATGGGGGGATATAGGGCCCCATTGTGGCCTATGGGGGGATATAGGGCCCCATTGTGGCCTATGGGGGGATATAGGGCCCCATTGTGGCCTATGGGGGATATAGGGCCCCATTGTGCCCTATGGGGGGATATAGGGCCCCATTGTGGCCTATGGGGGGATATAGGGCCCCATTGTGGCCTATGGGGGGATATAGGGCCCCATTGTGCCCTATGGGGGGATATAGGGCCCCATTGTGCCCTATGGGGGGATATAGGGCCCCATTGTGGCCTATGGGGGGATATAGGGCCCCATTGTGCCCTATGGGGGATATATGGACCCCATTGTGGCCTATGGGGGGATATAGGGCCCCATTGTGGCCTATGGGGGATATAGGGCCCCATTGTGGCCTATGGGGGGATATAGGGCCCCATTGTGCCCTATGGGGGATATAGGGCCCCATTGTGCCCTATGGGGGGATATAGGGCCCCATTGTGGCCTATGGGGGGATATAGGGCCCCATTGTGGCCTATGGGGGATATAGGGTCCTCTATTGGAGTGGGTGGTCCCCATTGTGCCCTATGGGGTTTTGGGGCCCCCTATGGGGTCCCTTTGGGTCCCAGTAGGGTCTTTATAGGGTTTATGGGGCTCTATGGGGCATTGGGGCCCTCTATGGGGTCCCTATGGGGCTATGGGGTCCCTATAGGGTTTATGGGGCCCCATATGGGGTCCCTATGGGGCTGTGGGGTCCTTATAGGGTTTATGGGGCCCCATATAGAGTCCCCATTGGGCTATGGGATCCCTATGGGGTCCCTATAGGGTTTATGGGGCCCCATATGAGGTCCCTATGGGCCTATGGGGTCCCTATAGGGTTTATGGGGTCCCTATGGGGCCTATAGGGTCCCTATAGGGTTTATGGGCCCCATATAGGGTCCCTATGGGGCTATGGGGTCCCTATGGGGCCTATGGGGTCCCTATAGGGTTTATGGGCCCCATATAGGGTCCCTATGGGGCTATGGGGTCCCTATGGGGCCTATGGGGTCCCTATGGGTTCTCTATGGGGCCTATGGGGTCCCTATAGGGTTTATGGGGCCCCATATAGGGTCCCTATGGGGCTATGGGGTCCGTATGGGGTCCCTATAGGGCTCAGCTCCTCGCCCCTCCCCCCTCCCCCCCACCCCCCTCCCCAGGCCCCGCCCCCTCCGTCGCCCCGCCCACAAGAGGCGTGGCCAGCGCCGTGATTGGCGGAGCCAAAGCCGGGTGGTGATTGGTCAGCGCAGGGGGCGGAGCCAAACAAGGCCCCGCCCATCCCCAGGGGAAGTCGGGTAAAGAGCGGCCGAACGGACCCAGGATTGGCGGAGGTTTGACCAATGGGGGAAGAGCTGGGGGGCGGGGCTTCCGTAAGACACGCCCACTCGGAGCTAAGCCACGCCCAGTCCGAGTTAAGCCCCGCCCGCTCTGCGTTAGGCCACGCCCACTCTGAGTTAAGCCCCGCCCCCTCCCTATTACTCACCCTATAGCCACCCTATAGCCCCATATATCCCCATATATCCCCCCTATAGCCCCATATATTCCCCCCATAGCCCCATATAGCCCCATATATCCCCCCATAGCCACCCTATAGCCCCATATATCCCCCCACAGCCCCATATATCCCCCCTAATAGCCCCATAGCCACCCCATAGCCCCATATAGCCCCATATATCCCCCCATAGCCCCCCCATAGCCCCATATATCCCCCCTACAGTCCCATATATCCCCCCCACAGCCCCATAGCCCCCCCATAGCCCCCCCACAGCCCCATATATCCCCATATATCACCCCCATAGCCCCATATATCCCCATATATCCCCCCTATAGCCCCATATAGCCCCATATAGCCCCCCTATAGCCCCATATAGCCCCATATATCCCCCCTATAGCCCCATATATCCCCCCTATAGCCCCATATCCCCCCTATAGCCCCATATCCCCCATATAGCCCCATATATCCCCCCTATAGCCCCATATACCCCCCCTATATCCCCATATATCCCCCCTATAGGCCCATATATCCCCCCTATAGCCCCATATCCCCCCTATAGCCCCATATACCCCCCTATAGCCCCATATACCCCCCCTATAGCCCCATATCCCCCCTATAGCCCCATATATCCCCCCTATAGCCCCATAGCCACCCCATAGCCCCCCTATATCCCCATATATCCCCCCTATAGCCCCATATCCCCCCTGTAGCCCCATATATCCCCCATATATCCCCATATTTCCCCCCTATAGCCCCATATATCCCCCTGTAGCCCCATAGCCCCCTATACCCTACCTTAGCCCCATATATCCCCATATCTCCCCCCTATAGCCCCATATATTGCCCCACAGCCCCATATATCCCCCCTATATCCCCTTATATCCCCCCTATAGCCCCATAACCCCCCATAGCCCCATATATCCCCATATATCCCCCTATAGCTCCATATATCCCCATATATCCCCCCTATATCCCCATATATCCTCACTATAGCCCCATATATCCTCCCTGTAGCCCCATATATCCCCCCCATAGCCCCATATATCCCCATATATCCCCCCTATAGCCCCATAGCCACCCCATAGCCCCATATATCCCCATATATCCCCCCTGTAGCCCCATATATCCCCCCCATAGCCCCATATATCCCCCCTATAACCCCATATATCCCCCCCATAGCCCCATATATCCCCATATATCCCCCCTATAGCCCCATATATCCCCCCTATAGCCCCATATATCCCCATATATCCCCCCTGTATCCCCATAGCCTTCCATAGCCCCATATATCCCCATATATCCCCCCCATAGCCCCATATATCCCCCCTATAGCCCCATATATCCCCCCCATAGCCCCTTATATCCCCCCTATAGCCCCATATCCCCCCTATAGCCCCATATAACCCTTATAATACCCTATATATATATACACCCTCCTTTAAGCCCCGCCCACAGCCCTTAAGCCCCGCCCACTCACCCCAAGCCCCGCCCATCTCCCCCTCACATCCAATCACCATCGTCCATTCCCAAAGCCCCGCCCACCTGCACCAATCACCGCCTCCAGCCGAGCTTTCTCGGCTCCTGATTCGAAGATGGAGGGACGGGGCGGGGCTTCGGCGGGGCGGGGACCAATCAGAAGCGTCTGCAGCGCCTGGGGGGCGGGGTTACGGGATGGACACGCCTCCTCGCCATATATGGGCCCCATAGAGACCCATAGAGACACATAGGGACCCATAGGGACCCATAGAGACCCCATAGAGACCCATAGAGACCCATAGAGACCCATAGGGACCCATAGAGACACATAGGGACCCATAGAGACCCCATAGAGACCCATAGAGACCCATAGAGACCCATAGAGACCCCATAGAGACCCCATAGGGACCCATAGGGACCCACAGGGACCCATAGGGACACATAGGGACCCATAGACAGCCCATAGAGCCCCATAGAGCCCCATGGACCCCCATAGACACCCCATAGAGCCCCATAGACACCCCATAGAGCCCCATAGAGCCCCATAGACCCCACATATCTCCCCATATCCCCCCATATAACCCCATATCCCCCCATATCCCCCCATAGACACCCCATATCCCCCCATAGACACCCCATAGAGCCCCATAGAGCCCCATAGACCCCCCATATCCCCCCATATCCCCCTATATCTCCCCATATCCCCCCACAGACACCCCATAGAGCCCCATAGATCCCCATAGACCCCACATATCCCCCCATATCCCCCCATATTCCCCCATATCCCCCCATATAACCCCCTATAACCCCCATATAACCCCATATAACCCCAAATATCCCCCCAAATAACCCCCTTAGGACCCCATATCCCCCCATATCCCCCCATATAACCCCATATAACCCCCATATCCCCCCATATAACCCCGATATCCTGCCATATCCCCCCATATAACCCCCATATTCCTCCATAGACACCCCATAGACCCCCATAGAGCCTCATAGACACCCCATAGAGCCTCATAGACACCCCATAGAGCCCCATAGACACCCCATAGAGCCCCATAGAGCCCCATAGACCCCCCATATCCCCCCATAGACACCCCATAGAGCCCCATAGACACCCCATAGAGCCTCATAGACACCCCATAGAGCCCCATAGAGCCCCATAGACACCCCATAGAGCCCCATAGACACCCCATAGAGCCCCATAGAGCCTCATAGACACCCCATAGAGCCCCATAGACACCCCATAGAGCCTCATATCCCCCCATATCCCCCCATATCCCCCCATAGACACCCCATATCCCCCCATAGACACCCCATAGAGCCCCATATCCCCCCATATCCCCCCATATAACCCCATATCCCCCCATAGACACCCCATAGACACCCCATAGAGCCCCATAGAGCCCCATAGAGCCTCATAGACCCCCCATATCCCCCCATAGACACCCCATAGAGCCCCATAGAGCCTCATAGACACCCCATATCCCCCCATAGACACCCCATAGAGCCCCATAGACACCTCATAGAGCCCCATAGAGCCCCATAGACACCCCATATCCCCCCATATCCCCCCATAGAGCCCCATAGACACCCCATAGAGCCCCATAGACCCCACATATCTCCCCATATCCCCCCATAGACACCCCATAGAGCCCCATAGACCCCACATATCTCCCCATATCCCCCCATAGACACCCCATAGAGCCCCATAGACACCCCATATCTCCCCATATCCCCACATATCCCCCCATATCCCCCCATATCCCCCCATAGACACCCCATAGAGCCCCATAGACCCCCCATAGAGCCCCATAGAGCCTCATAGACACCCCATATCCCCCCATAGACACCCCATAGAGCCCCATAGACACCCCATAGAGCCCCATTGACACCCCATATCCCCCCATAGACACCCCATAGAGCCCCATAGAGCCCCATAGACACCCCATAGAGCCCCATATCCCCCCATATCCCCCCATAGACACCCCATAGAGCCCCATAAAGCCCCATAGACACCCCATAGTGCCCCATAGACACCCCATAGTGCCCCATAGACACCCCATAGAGCCCCATAGACACCCCATAGACACCCCATAGAGCCCCATAGACCCCCATATCCCCCCATATCCCCCCATATACCTCGTGTGCCGAGCAGTCGGGGGGCGCGATGACGATGGGGGGCGCGATGTCGACTATGGGGCAGCTGAGCAGCAGCACTTTGCTGAAGTTGAACTTGTAGGTGAAACGTTTCCCCTTGGTCTTGTGTAGGATGCGCTTGTTGTAGTAGTACCTATAGGGCACAGCCCCATAGAGACACATAGAGATACATAGAGACACATAGGGACCCATAGAGATACATAGGGACCCATAGGGACACATAGGGACACATAGAGACCCATAGGGACACATAGGGACCCATAGATATACATAGATACAACATACAGCCCCATAGAGACCCATAGATACACACAGAGACACATAGGGACCCATAGGGACACATAGAGACACATAGAGATACATAGAAACTCATAGGGACACATAGGGACCCATAGAGACCCATAGAGACCCCATAGAGACCCCATAGAGACCCATAGAGACCCATAGAGACCCATAGGGAACCATAGAGACCCATAGAGACCCATAGAGACCCATAGAGACCTATAGAGACCCATAGAGACCCATAGAGACCCATAGAGACCCATAGAGACCCATAGAGACCCACAGAGACCTATAGAGACACATAGAGACCCCATAGAGACACATAGAGACCCATAGAGACCCATAGGGAACCATAGAGACCCATAGGGACACATAGAGACCCCATAGAAAGTCATAGGGGCCCATAGAGACCCATAGAGACCCATAGAGACCCCATAGAGACCCCGTAGAGACACATAGAGACCCATAGAGACCCCATAGAGACCCCATAGAGACACATAGGGACCCATAGAGACCCCATAGAGACACATAGGGACCCATAGATACAACATACAGCCCCATAGAGACCCATAGATACAACATACAGCCCCATAGAGACCCATAGAGACCCCATAGGGACCCATAGGGACACATAGAGACCCATAGGGACACATAGGGACCCATAGAGACCCATAGAGACCCCATAGAGACCCCATAGAGACCCATAGAGACCCATAGGGAACCATAGAGACCCATAGAGACCCATAGAGACCCATAGAGACCCATAGAGACACATAGAGACCCATAAGGATCCATAGGGACCCATAGAGACCCATAGGGAACCATAGAGACCCATAGAGACCCATAGAGACTCATAGAGACTCATAGAGACCCATAGAGACCCATAGAGACACATAAGGGACCCCATAGGGACACATAGATACACATAGAGACCCATAGAGACCCATAGGGACCCATAGGGAACCATAGAGACACATAGGGACACATAGGGACCCATAGGGACCCATAGGGACCCATAGAGACACATAGGGACCCATAGGGACCCATAGGGACCCATAGAGACCCATAGAGACCCATAGGGACCCATAGAGCCCCTTGGTCTTGTGCAGGATGCGCTTGTTGTAGTAGTACCTATAGGGCACAGCCCCATAGAGACCCATAGAGATACATAGAGACCCATAGGGACACATAGACACAACATACAGCCCCATAGGGACACATAGATACAACATACAGCCCCATAGAGACCCATAGAGATACATAGGGACACATAGAGACACATAGGGACACATAGGGACACATAGGGACCCCATAGAGACCCATAGAGACCCCATAGAGACACATTGAGACACATAGGGACACGTAGGGACCCATAGGGAACCATAGAGACCCATAGGGACACATAGAGACCCCATAGAGCCCCATAGACACCCCATATCCCCCCATATCTCCCCATATAACCCCCTTAGGACCCCATATCTCCCCCTATCTGCCCCATATCTCCCCCTATCTGCCCCATATCTCCCCATAGACCCCCTATATGTTACCTTAAAGCCCTGCTGAGCTTGTCGTAGTTCATGTGTGGTTTGCACTTCCTGGCCCCCCACAGACACCCCATAGAGCCCCATAGACACCCCATAGAGCCCCATAGACACCCCATAGAGCCCCATAGACACCCCATAGAGCCCCATAGAGCCCCATAGACACCCCATAGAGCCCCATAGAGCCCCATAGAGCCCCATAGACACCCCATAGAGACTCATATGCCCCCATATAACCCCCTTAGGACCCCATATAACCCCCTTAGGACCCCATATCTCCCCATAGGAGCCCTATATAACCCCATATCCCCCCATATCTCCCCATATAACCCCCTTAGGACCCCATATCCCCCCATATCCCCCCATATCCCCCCATATAACCCCCTTAGGACCCCATATCTCCCCATATCTCCCCATATAACCCCCTTAGGACCCCATATCTCCCCATAGGAGCCCTATATAACCCCATATCTGCCCCATATCTCCCCATATAACCCCCTTAGGACCCCATATCTCCCCATAGGAGCCCTATATAACCCCATATCCCCCCATATCTCCCCATATAACCCCCTTAGGACCCCATCTCCCCCCATATAACCCCCTTAGGACCCCATATCCCCCCATATCTCCCCATAGACACCCCATATCCCCCCATATCTCCCCATATAACCCCCTTAGGACCCCATATCTCCCCCTATCTGCCCCATAGACACCCCATATCTCCCCATGTTCCCCCATATCTCCCCCTTAGGACCCCATATCTCCCCATATCTCCCCATAGACACCCCATATCCCCCCATATCTCCCCATATAACCCCCTTAGGACCCCATATCCCCCCATATCTCCCCATAGAAGCCCTATATCCCCCCATATATCTGACCTCAGAGCCCTGCTGAGCTTGTCGTAGTTCATGTGTGGTTTGCACTTCCTGGCCCCCCACAGACACCCCATAGAGCCCCATAGACACCCCATAGAGCCCCATAGAGCCCCATAGACACCCCATAGAGCCCCATAGACACCCCATAGAGCCCCATATCTCCCCATAGACACCCCATAGACACCCCATATCTCCCCATATCCCCCGATATCTCCCCATATAACCCCCATATCTCCCCATATCTCCCCATATAACCCCCTTAGGACCCCATATCTCCCCATATCTCCCCATATAACCCCCTTAGGACCCCATATCTCCCCATATCTCCCCATATAACCCCCTTAGGACCCCATATCTCCCCATATCTCCCCATAGACACCCCATAGAGCCCCATAGACACCCCATAGAGCCCCATAGACACCCCATAGAGCCCCATATCCCCCCATATCCCCCCATATAACCCCCTTAGGACCCCATATCTGCCCCATATCTCCCCATAGAAGCCCCATAGAAGCCCTATATCCCCCTATATGTTACCTTAAAGCCCTGCTGAGCTTGTCGTAGTTCATGTGTGGTTTGCACTTCCTGGCCCCCCACAGACACCCCATAGAGCCCCATAGACACCCCATAGAGCCCCATAGACACCCCATAGAGCCCCATATCTCCCCATATCCCCCCATATCCCCCCATATCTCCCCATAGAAGCCCTATATCCCCCTATACATCACCTCAGAGCCCTGCTGAGCTTGTCGTAGTTCATGTGTGGTTTGCACTTCCTGGCCCCCCACAGACACCCCATAGAACCCCATAGACACCCCATAGAGCCCCATAGACACCCCATAGACACCCCATAGAGCCCCATATCCCCCCATATCTCCCCATATCTCCCCATAGAAGCCCTATATAACCCCCTATACATCACCTCAGAGCCCTGCTGAGCTTGTCGTAGTTCATGTGTGGTTTGCACTTCCTGGCCCCCCACAGACACCCCATAGAGCCCCATAGACACCCCATAGAGCCCCATAGACACCCCATAGAGCCCCATAGACACCCCATAGAGCCCCATATCTCCCCATATAACCCCCTTAGGACCCCCTATCTCCCCATAGACACCCCATATCTCCCCATAGAAGCCCTATATGTTACCTCAGAGCCCTGCTGAGCTTGTTGTAGTTCATGTGTGGTTTGCACTTCCTGGCCCCCCATAGACACCCCATAGAGCCCCATAGACACCCCATAGAGCCCCATATCTCCCCATATAACCCCCTTAGGACCCCATATCTCCCCATATCTCCCCCATATCCCCCCATATCCCCCCATATAACCCCCCTAGGACCCCCTATCTGCCCCCTATATGTTACCTCAGAGCCCTGCTGAGCTTGTCGTAGTTCATGTGTGGTTTGCACTTCCTGGCCCCCCACAGACACCCCATAGAGCCCCATAGACACCCCATATCTCCCCATAGACACCCCATAGAGCCCCATATCTCCCCATAGACACCCCATAGACACCCCATATCTCCCCATATCTCCCCATATAACCCCTTTAGGACCCCATATCTCCCCATATCTCCCCCATATCCCCCCATATCCCCCCATATAACCCCCCTAGGACCCCATATCCCCCCTATATCCCCCCATATCTCCCCATATAACCCCCTTAGGACCCCATATCTCCCCATATAACCCCCCTAGGACCCCATATCTCCCCATATCTCCCCATATATCCCCCTTAGGACCCCATAGACCCCCTTAGGACCCCATATCCCCCCATATCTCCCCATATAACCCCCTTAGGACCCCATATCCCCCCTATATCCCCCCATATCTCTCCATATAACCCCCTTAGGACCCCATATCCCCCCATATCTCCCCATATAACCCCCTTAGGACCCCATATCCCCCCCATGTCCCCCCATATAACCCCCTTAGGACCCCATATCCCCCCATATCTCCCCATATAACCCCCTTAGGACCCCATATCCCCCCATATCTCCCCATATAACCCCCATATCCCCCCATATAACCCCCTTAGGACCCCATATCTACCCCATATCCCCCCATATCTCCCCATATAACCCCCCTAGGACCCCATATCTCCCCCTATCTGCCCCATAACTCCCCATATCCCCCCATATAACCCCCTTAGGACCCCATATAACCCCATATCTCCCCATATCCCCCCTATATCCCCCCATATCTCCCCATATAACCCCCTTAGGACCCCATAGACACCCCATAGACCCCCTATATATCTGACCTTAAAGCCCTGCTGAGCTTGTCGTAGTTCATGTGTGGTTTGCACTTCCTGGCCCCCCACAGACACCCCATAGAGCCCCATAGACACCCCATAGAGCCCCATAGACACCCCATATCTCCCCATAGACCCCCTATATCTCTCACCTTAAAGCCCTGCTGAGCTTGTCGTAGTTCATGTGTGGTTTGCACTTCCTGGCCCCCCACAGACACCCCATAGAGCCCCATAGACACCCCATAGAGCCCCATAGACACCCCATAGAGCCCCATATCCCCCCATATCTCCCCATAGAAGCCCTATATCCCCCTATATGTTACCTCAGAGCCCTGCTGAGCTTGTCGTAGTTCATGTGTGGTTTGCACTTCCTGGCCCCCCACAGACACCCCATAGAGCCCCATAGACACCCCATAGAGCCCCATAGACACCCCATAGAGCCCCATATAACCCCCTTAGGACCCCATATCCCCCCATATCCCCCCATATAACCCCCTTAGGACCCCATATCTCCCCATATCTCCCCATAGACACCCCATATCTCCCCATATCTCCCCATATAACCCCCTTAGGACCCCATATCCCCCCATATCTCCCCATAGACACCCCATATCCCCCCATATCCCCCCATATAACCCTCTTAGGACCCCATATCCCCCCATATCTCCCCATAGACACCCCATATCTCCCCATATAACCCCCTTAGGACCCCATATCTCCCCATAGGAGCCCTATATAACCCCATATCTGCCCCATATCTCCCCATATAACCCCCTTAGGACCCCATATCCCCCCATATCTCCCCATATCTGCCCCATATCTCCCCATATCTCCCCATAGAAGCCCTATATCCCCCTATATCTCTCACCTTAAAGCCCTGCTGAGCTTGTCGTAGTTCATGTGTGGTTTGCACTTCCTGGCCCCCCACAGACGCGCCACCTCGTCGGGGTCCTTGATGACGAACTCCCCGTAGTCGCCCTGCCAGGCGATGACGTGCCGGTAGCGCTCCTGGCGCAGCAGCTCCAGGATGAAGTGCCACAGCTGGATCTGACGGGAGCCGGGGCTCGACTCCGCCTTGTAGGCCCACTCGGGGAATGCCAGCCCTATAGTGGGTCATATAGGGTTATATGGGGGGATATGGGGTCCTAAGGGGGTCCTAAGGGGGTTACATGGGGTCATATGGGGAGATATAGGGTTATATTGGGCTCCTATGGGGAGATATGGGGTCCTAAGGGGGTTATATGGGGGGATATGGGGGTTATATGGGGAGATATGGGGAGATATGGGGAGATATGGGGTCCTAAGGGGGTCCTAAGGGGGTTATATGGGGAGATATAGGGAGATATGGGGTCCTAAGGGGGTTATATGGGGAGATATGGGGTCATATGGGGTCCTAAGGGGGTCCTAAGGGGGTTATATGGGAAGATATGGGGGGGATATGGGGAGATATCGGGGGATATGGGGAGATATGGGGTCCTAAGGGGGTTATATGGGGAGATATGGGGTGTCTAAGGGGAGATATGGGGGGATATGGGGTCCTAAGGGGCTTATATGGGGAGATATGGGGGGTATATGGGGGGATATGGGGAGATATGGGGTCCTAAGGGGGTTATATGGGGTCCTAAGGGGGTTATATAGGGGGATATGGGGTCATATAGGGGCTCTATGGGGCTCTATGGGGTGTCTATGGGGCTCTATGGGGTGTCTATGGGGCTCTATGGGGTGTCTATGGGGTGTCTATGGGGCTCTATGGGGCTCTATGGGGCTCTATGGGGTGTCTATGGGGCTCTATGGGGCTCTATGGGGTGTCTATGGGGCTCTATGGGGCTCTATGGGGTGTCTATGGGGCTCTATGGGGTGTCTATGGATGAAGTGCCACAGCTGGATCTGACGGGAGCCGGGGCTCGACTCCGCCTTGTAGGCCCACTCGGGGAATGCCAGCCCTATAGGGGGTTATATAGGGGGTTATATGGGGAGATATGGGGAGATATGGGGAGATATGGGGTCCTAAGGGGGTTATATGGGGAGATATGGGGGGATATGGGGGTTATATGGAGTTATATGGGGTTATATAGGGCTTCTATGGGGAGATATGGGGTCCTAAGGGAATTATATGGTGAGATATGGGGTTATATGGGGAGATATGGGGGGTATATGGGGTCCTAAGGGGGTTATATGGGGAGATATGGGGGGATATGGGGTCCTAAGGGGGTTATATGGGGGGATATGGGGCTCTATGGGGTGTCTATGGGGCTCTATGGGGCTCTATGGGGTGTCTATGGGGCTCTATGTGGTGTCTATGGGGTTCTATGGGGCTCTATGGGGTGTCTATGGGGCTCTATGGGGTGTCTATGGGGCTCTATGGGGCTCTATGGGGTGTCTATGGGGCTCTATGGGGTGTCTATGGGGCTCTATGGGGTGTCTATGGGGTGTCTATGGGGCTCTATGGGGTGTCTATGGGGCTCTATGGGGTGTCTATGGATGAAGTGCCACAGCTGGATCTGACGGGAGCCGGGGCTCGACTCTGCCTTGTAGGCCCACTCGGGGAATGCCAGCCCTATAGGGGGTTATATAGGGTTATATGGGGCAGATAGGGGGAGATATAGGGCTAATATGGGGAGATATGGGGAGATATGGGGTCCTAAGGGGGTAATATGGGGAGATATGGGGGGATATGGGGTGTCTATGGGGCTCTATGGGGCTCCATGGGGTGTCTATGGGGCTCTATGGGGTGTCTATGGATGAAGTGCCACAGCTGGATCTGACGGGAGCCGGGGCTCGACTCCGCCTTGTAGGCCCACTCGGGGAATGCCAGCCCTATAGATGGGATATAGGGCAGATATAGGGTTATATGGGGAGATATAGGGCAGATATAGGGTTATATAGGGCTCCTATGGGGAGATATGGGGTCCTAAGGGGATCCTAGGGGGGTTATATGGGGTCCTAAGGGGGTTATATGGGGAGATATGGGGTCCTAAGGGGGTTATATGGGGTCCTAAGGGGGTTATATGGGGGGATATGGGGTCCTAAGGGGGTCCTAGGGGGGTTATATGGGGTCCTAAGGGGATCCTAAGGGGGTCATATGGGGAGATATAGGGTTATATGGGGAGATATGGGGGATATATGGGGAGATATGGGGTCCTAAGGGGGTTATATGGGGAGACATGGGGCAGATATAGGGCTATATAGGGCTCCTATGGGGAGATATGGGGTCCTAAGGGGGTCCTAAGGGGGTTATATGGGGAGATATGGGGAGATATGGGGCAGATAGGGGGAGATATGGGGTCCTAAGGGGGATATATGGGGGGATATGGGGCAGATATGGGCATATATGGGGTTATATAGGGCTCCTATTGGGAGATATGGGGTCCTAAGAGGGTTATATAGGCACATATGGGGTCCTAAGGGGGTTATATGGGGTCATAAGGGAGTTATATGGGGAGATATGGGGAGATATGGGGTCCTAAGGGGGTTATATGGGGGGATATGAGGCTCTATGGGGTGTCTATGGGGCTCTATGGGGTGTCTATGGGGAGATATGGGGCTCTATGGGGCTCTATGGGGCTCTATGGGGCTCTATGGGGTGTCTATGGGGCTCTATGGGGTGTCTATAGGGCTCTATGGGGTGTCTATGGGGTGTCTATGGGGCTCTATGGGGTGTCTATGGGGTGTCTATGGGGCTCTATGGGGTGTCTATGGGGCTCTATGGGGCTCTATGGGGCTCTATGGGGCTCTATGGGGTGTCTATGGGGCTCTATGGGGCTCTATGGGGCTCTATGGGGCTCTATGGGGCTCTATGGGGTGTCTATGGGGCTCTATGGGGTGTCTATGGGGCTCTATGGGGCTCTATGGGGTGTCTGTGGGGCTCTATGGGGCTCTATGGGGTGTCTATGGGGCTCTATGGGGTGTCTATGGGGCTCTATGGGGTGTCTATGGGGTGTCTATGGGGCTCTATGGGGCTCTATGGGGCTCTATGGGGTGTCTATGGGGCTCTATGGGGCTCTATGGGGTGTCTATGGGGCTCTATGGGGCTCTATGGGGTGTCTATGGGGCTCTATGGGGTGTCTATGGATGAAGTGCCACAGCTGGATCTGACGGGAGCCGGGGCTCGACTCCGCCTTGTAGGCCCACTCGGGGAATGCCAGCCCTATAGATGGGATATAGGGGGTTATATGGGGTTATATGGGGTCCTAAGGGGGTCCTAGGGGGGTTATATGGGGTCCTAAGGGGGATATATGGGGAGATATGGGGTCCTAAGGGGGTTATATGGGGAGATATGGGGGGATATGGGGTCCTAAGGGGGTTATATGGGGGGATATGGGGGGGATATGGGGTTATATGGGGTCCTAAGGGGGGTTATATGGGGGGATATGGGGGTTATATGGGAAGATATGGGGTCCTAAGAGGGTTATACGGGGAGATATAGGGCTTCTATGGGGAGATATGGGGTCCTAAGGGGGTTATATGGGGAGATATGGGGGTTATATGGGGAGATATGAGGCTCTATGGGGTGTCTATGGGGCTCTATGGGGCTCTATGGGGCTCTATGGGGTGTCTATGGGGCTCTATGGGGTGTCTATGGGGCTCTACGGGGCTCTATGGGGCTCTATGGGATGTCTATGGGGCTCTATGGGGTGTCTACGGGGCTCTATGGGGCTCTATGGGATGTCTATGGGGCTCTATGGGGTGTCTATGGGGCTCTGTGGGGCTCTATGGGGTGTCTATGGGGCTCTATGGGGTGTCTATGGATGAAGTGCCACAGCTGGATCTGACGGGAGCCGGGGCTCGACTCCGCCTTGTAGGCCCACTCGGGGAATGCCAGCCCTATAGGGGGTTATATAGGGTTATATAGGGTTATATAGGGCTCCTATGGGGAGATATGGGGTCCTAAGGGGGTTATATGGGGAGATATGGGGTTATATAGGGTTATATAGGGCAGATAGGGGGAGATATAGGGCTAATATGGGGAGATATGGGGTCCTAAGGGGGTTATATGAAGGGATATGGGGTCCTAAGGGGGTTATATGGGGAGATATGGGGTCCTAAGGGGGTTATATGGGGTCATATGGGGGTTATATGGGGAGATATGGGGTTATATAGGGCTCCTATGGGGAGATATGGGGTCCTATGGGGGTTATATGGGGGGATATGGGGGGATATGGGGTCCTAAGGGGGTTATATGGGGTCATATGGGGTCCTAAGGGGGTTATATGGGGGGATATGGGGGTTATATGGGGAGATATGGGGGGATATGGGGTCCTAAGGGGGTTATATTGGGAGATATGGGGAGATATGAGGTCCTAAGGGGGTCCTAGGGGGGTTATATGGGGTCCTAAGGGGGTTATATGGGGGTTATATGGGGTGATATGGGGTCCTAAGGGGGATATATGGGGAGATATGGGGCAGATATGGGGTTATATAGGGCTCCTGTGGGGAGATATGGGGTCCTAAGGGGGTTATATGGGGGGATATGGGGGGATATGGGGTTATATGGGGTCCTAAGGGGGTTATATGGGAAGATATGGGGGTTATATGGGGAGATATGGGGGGATATGGGGTCCTAAGGGGGTTATATAGGGAGATATGGGGTCCTAAGGGGGTCCTAAGGGGGTTATATGGGGAGATATGGGGGGATATGGGGTCCTAAGGGGGTTATATGGGGGGATATGAGGCTCTATGGGGTGTCTATGGGGCTCTATGGGGTGTCTATGGGGCTCTATGGGGCTCTATGGGGCTCTATGGGGTGTCTATGGGGTGTCTATGGGGCTCTATGGGGCTCTATGGGGTGTCTATGGGGCTCTATGGGGCTCTATGGGGCTCTATGGGGTGTCTATGGGGCTCTATGGGGCTCTATGGGGTGTCTATGGGGCTCTATGGGGTGTCTATGGGGCTCTATGGGGCTCTATGGGGTGTCTATGGGGCTCTATGGGGTGTCTATGGGGCTCTATGGGGTGTCTATGGATGAAGTGCCACAGCTGGATCTGACGGGAGCCGGGGCTCGACTCCGCCTTGTAGGCCCACTCGGGGAATGCTAGGCCTATATGGGGCAGATAGGGGGAGATATGGGGAGATATGGGGTCCTAAGGGGGTTATATGGGGAGATATGGGGAGATATGGGGTCCTAAGGGGGTTATATGGGGTGATATGGGGTCATATAGGGGAGATATGGGGTCCTAAGGGGGTTATATGGGGGGATATGGGGGTTATATGGGGAGATATGGGGGTTATATGGGGAGATATGGGGAGATATGGGGTCCTAAGGGGGTTATATGGGGGGATATGGGGGGATATGGGGTCCTAAGGGGGTTATATGGGGAGATATGGGGGGATATGGGGTCCTAAGGGGGTTATATGGGGAGATATGGGGTCCTAAGGGGGTTATATGGGGGGATATGAGGCTCTATGGGGTGTCTATGGGGCTCTATGGGGTGTCTATGGGGCTCTATGGGGCTCTATGGGGTGTCTATGGGGCTCTATGGGGCTCTATGGGGTGTCTATGGGGCTCTATGGGGCTCTATGGGGTGTCTATGGGGCTCTATGGAGTGTCTATGGATGAAGTGCCACAGCTGGATCTGACGGGAGCCGGGACTCGACTCCGCCTTGTAGGCCCACTCGGGGAATGCCAGCCCTATAGGGGGTTATATAGGGTTATATAGGGTTATATAGGGCTCCTATGGGGAGATATGGGGGGATATATGGGGTCCTAAGGGGGTTATATTGGGAGATATGGGGAGATATGGGGTCCTAAGGGGATCCTAGGGGGGTTATATGGGGTCCTAAGGGGGTTATATGGGGAGATATGGGGGGATATGGGGTCCTAAGGGGGTTATATGGGGAGATATGGGGCAGATATAGGGCTATATAGGGCTCCTATGGGGAAATATGGGGTCCTAAGGGGGTTATATGGGGAGATATGGGGGGATATGGGGTCCTAAGGGGGTCCTAAGGGGGTTATATGGGGGGATAAGGGGGTTATATGGGGGGATATGGGGGGATATGGGGTGTCTATGGGGAGATATAGGGAGATATGGGGTCCTAAGGGGGTTATATGGGGAGATATGGGGAGATATGGGGTCCTAAGGGGGTTATATGGGGAGATATGGGGAGATATGGGGTCCTAAGGGGGTTATATGGGGAGATATGGGGAGATATGGGGTCCTAAGGGGGTTATATGGGGAGATATGGGGAGATATGGGGTCCTAAGGGCGTTATATGGGGAGATATGGGGCAGATATGGGGTCCTAAGGGGGTTATATGGGGAGATATGGGGGGTATATGGGGAGATATGGGGCTCTATGGGGTGTCTATGGGGCTCTATGGGGCTCTATGGGGTGTCTATGGGGCTCTATGGGGTGTCTATGGGGCTCTATGGGGCTCTATGGGGTGTCTATGGGGCTCTATGGGGTGTCTATGGATGAAGTGCCACAGCTGGATCTGACGGGAGCCGGGGCTCGACTCCGCCTTGTAGGCCCACTCGGGGAATGCTAGGCCTATATATGGGGGGATATAGGGGATATATGGGGAGATATAGGGCTATATAGGGCTTCTATGGGGAGATATGGGGTCCTAAGGGGGTCCTAAGGGGGTTATATGGGGAGATATGGGGGGATATAGGGGGGATATAGGGTCCTAAGGGGGTCATAAGGGGGTTATATGGGGAGATATGGGGGGATATGGGGTCCTAAGGGGGTTATATGGGGGGATATGGGGAGATATGGGGTCCTATAAGGGTTATATGGGGGGATATGGGGTCCTAAGGGGGTTATAAGGGGGTTATATGGGGAGATATGGGGAGATATGGGGTCCTATAAGGGTTATATGGGGGGATATGGGGTCCTAAGGGGGTCATAAGGGGGTTATATGGGGTCCTAAGGGGGTTATATGGGGAGATATGGGGAGGTATGGGGTCCTAAGGGGGTTATATGGGGAGATAGGGGGGGATATGGGGTCCTAAGGGGGTCATAAGGGGGTTATATGGGGAGATATGGGGAGATATGGGGTCCTAAGGGGGTTATATGGAGAGATATGGGGCTCTATGGGGTGTCTATGGGGAGATATGGGGGGATATGGGGCTCTATGGGGTGTCTATGGGGCTCTATGGGGTGTCTATGGGGCTCTATGGGGCTCTATGGGGTGTCTATGGGGCTCTATGGGGTGTCTATGGATGAAGTGCCACAGCTGGATCTGACGGGAGCCGGGGCTCGACTCCGCCTTGTAGGCCCACTCGGGGAACGCTAGGCCTATATATGGGGGGATATAGGGTTATATAGGGGGATATGGGGCTTCTATGGGGAGATATGGGGTCCTAAGGGGGTTATATGGGGAGATATGGGGAGATATGGGGTCCTAAGGGGGTTATATGGGGAGATATAGGGAGATATGGGGAGATAAGGGGGTTATATGGGGAGATATGGGGCAGATATGGGGAGATATGGGGGGATATGGGGTCCTAAGGGGGTTATATGGGGGGATATGGGGTCCTAAGGGGGTTATATGGGGAGATATGAGGCTCTATGGGGTGTCTATGGGGCTCTATGGGGTGTCTATGGGGCTCTATGGGGCTCTATGGGGTGTCTATGGGGCTCTATGGGGTGTCTATGGATGAAGTGCCACAGCTGGATCTGACGGGAGCCGGGGCTCGACTCCGCCTTGTAGGCCCACTCGGGGAATGCCAGCCCTATAGATGGGGGGATATAGGGTTATATAGGGTTATATAGGGCTCCTATGGGGAGATATGGGGTCCTAAGGGGGATATATGGGGTCCTAAGGGGGTTATATGGGGAGATATGGGGAGATATGGGGTCCTATAGGGGTTATATGGGGGAATATGGGGTCCTAAGGGGGTTATAAGGGGGTTATATGGGGAGATATGGGGGGATATGGGGTCCTAAGGGGGTTATATGGGGGGATATGGGGGCATATGGGGTCCTAAGGGGGTCCTAAGGGGGTTATATGGGGGGATATGGGGAGATATGGGGTTTCTATGGGGAGATATGGGGTCCTAAGGGGGTTATATGGGGGGATATGGGGAGATATGGGGTCCTAAGGGGGTTATATGGGGAGATATGGGGTCCTAAGGGGGTTATATGGGGGGATATGGGGAGATATGGGGTTTCTATGGGGAGATATGGGGTCCTAAGGGGGTTATATGGGGGGATATGGGGAGATATGGGGTCCTAAGGGGGTTATATGGGGAGATATGGGGTCCTAAGGGGGTTATATGGGGGGATATGGGGGGATATGAGGTCCTAAGGGGGTTATATGGGGGGATATGAGGCTCTATGGGGTGTCTATGGGGCTCTATGGGGTGTCTATGGGGCTCTATGGGGTGTCTATGGGGCTCTATGGGGTGTCTATGGGGTGTCTATGGGGCTCTATGGGGTGTCTATGGGGCTCTATGGGGCTCTATGGGGTGTCTATGGGGCTCTATGGGGCTCTATGGGGTGTCTATGGGGCTCTATGGGGTGTCTATGGGGCTCTATGGGGCTCTATGGGGTGTCTATGGGGTGTCTATGGGGTGTCTATGGGGCTCTATGGGGGCTCTATGGGGCTCTATGGGGTGTCTATGGGGCTCTATGGGGCTCTATGGGGTGTCTATGGGGCTCTATGGGGCTCTATGGGGCTCTATGGGGCTCTATGGGGTGTCTATGGGGCTCTATGGGGTGTCTATGGGGCTCTATGGGGCTCTATGGGGCTCTATGGGGCTCTATGGGGCTCTATGGGGCTCTATGGGGTGTCTATGGGGCTCTATGGGGTGTCTATGGATGAAGTGCCACAGCTGGATCTGACGGGAGCCGGGGCTCGACTCCGCCTTGTAGGCCCACTCGGGGAATGCTAGGCCTATATATGGGGCAGATATAGGGTTATATGGGGTTATATAGGGCTCCTATGGGGAGATATGGGGTCCTAAGGGGGTCCTAAGGGGGTTATATGGGGGGACATGGGGGGTATATGGGGAGATATGGGGAGATATGGGGTGATATAGGGCTTCTATGGGGAGATATGGGGGGATATAGGGGGAGATATGGGGTCCTAAGAGGGATATATGGGGAGATATGGGGTTCTAAGGGGGTCCTAAGGGGGTTATATGGGGAGATATGGGGAGATATGGGGTCCTAAGGGGGTTATATGGGGAGATATGGGGGGATATGGGGTCCTAAGGGGGTTATATGGGGAGATATAGGGCTTCTATGGGGAGATATGGGGTCCTAAGGGGGTTATATGGGGGACTATGGGGGTTATATGGGGTCCTAAGGGGGTTATATGGGGTCCTAAGGGGGTCCTAAGGGGGTCATATGGGGAGATATAGGGTTATATGGGGAGATATGGGGGATATATGGGGAGATATGGGGTCCTAAGGGGGTTATATGGGGTCCTAAGGGGGTTATATGGGGGGATATGGGGATATAGGGGGAGATATGGGGTTATATGGGGAGATATGGGGAGATATCGGGAGATATGGGGTCCTAAGGGGGTTATATGGGGGGATATGGGGTCCTAAGGGGGTTATATGGGGAGATATGGGGGGATATGGGGTCCTAAGGGGGATATATGGGGAGATATGGGGGTTATATGGGGAGATATGGGGTGTCTATGGGGTGTCTATGGGGCTCTATGGGGCTCTATGGGGCTCTATGGGGTGTCTATGGGGCTCTATGGGGTGTCTATGGGGCTCTATGGGGTGTCTATGGATGAAGTGCCACAGCTGGATCTGACGGGAGCCGGGGCTCGACTCCGCCTTGTAGGCCCACTCGGGGAATGCCAGCCCTATAGGGGGTTATATAGGGTTATATAGGGCAGATAGGGGGAGATATGGGGCAGATATGGGGTCCTAAGGGGGTTATATGGGGAGATATGGGGTCCTAAGGGGGTTATATGGGGAGATATGGGGTCCTAAGGGGGTTATATGGGGAGATATGGGGTCCTAAGGGGGTTATATGGGGAGATATGGGGGGATATGGGGTCCTAAGGGGGTTATATGGGGAGATATGGGGAGATATGGGGTCCTAAGGGGGTTATATGGGGGGATATGAGGCTCTATGGGGTGTCTATGGGGCTCTATGGGGCTCTATGGGGTGTCTATGGGGCTCTATGGGGTGTCTATGGATGAAGTGCCACAGCTGGATCTGACGGGAGCCGGGGCTCGACTCCGCCTTGTAGGCCCACTCGGGGAATGCCAGCCCTATAGGGGGTTATATAGGGTTATATAGGGCAGATAGGGGGAGATATGGGGCAGATATGGGGTCCTAAGGGGGTTATATGGGGAGATATGGGGTCCTAAGGGGGTTATATGGGGAGATATGGGGTCCTAAGGGGGTTATATGGGGAGATATGGGGGAGATATGGGGAGATATGGGGTCCTAAGGGGGTTATATGGGGGGATATGGGGTCCTAAGGGGGTTATATGGGGAGATATGGGGAGATATGGGGAGATATGGGGTCCTAAGGGGGTTATATGGGGAGATATGGGGGGATATGGGGTCCTAAGGGGGTTATATGGGGAGATATGGGGGGATATGGGGTCCTAAGGGGGTTATATGGGGAGATATGGGGAGATATGGGGTCCTAAGGGGGTTATATGGGGGGATATGAGGCTCTATGGGGTGTCTATGGGGCTCTATGGGGCTCTATGGGGTGTCTATGGGGCTCTATGGGGTGTCTATGGATGAAGTGCCACAGCTGGATCTGACGGGAGCCGGGGCTCGACTCCGCCTTGTAGGCCCACTCGGGGAATGCCAGCCCTATAGATGGGGGGATATGGGGAGATATGGGGTTATATAGGGCTCCTATGGGGAGATATGGGGTCCTAAGGGGGATATATGGGGAGATATGGGGGGATATGGGGTCCTAAAGGGGTTATATGGGGTTATATGGGGTCCTAAGGGGGTTATATGGGGAGATATGGGGTCCTAAGGGGGTTATATGGGGAGATATGGGGGGTATATGGGGAGATATGGGGAGATATGGGGTCCTAAGGGGGTTATATGGGGGGATATGGGGGGATATGGGGTGTCTATGGGGAGATATGGGGGGATATAGGGCTAATATGGGGAGATATGGGGTCCTAGAGGGTTATATGGGGGGATATGGGGAGATATGGGGTCCTAAGGGGGTTATATGGGGAGATATGGGGAGATATGGGGTCCTAAGGGGGTTATATGGGGAGATATGAGGCTCTATGGGGTGTCTATGGGGCTCTATGGGGCTCTATGGGGCTCTATGGGGCTCTATGGGGCTCTATGGGGCTCTATGGGGTGTCTATGGGGCTCTATGGGGCTCTATGGGGCTCTATGGGGTGTCTATGGGGCTCTATGGGGTGTCTATGGATGAAGTGCCACAGCTGGATCTGACGGGAGCCGGGGCTCGACTCCACCTTGTAGGCCCACTCGGGGAATGCCAGCCCTATAGGGGGTTATATAGGGGAGATATAGGGTTATATAGGGCTTCTATGGGGAGATATGGGGCAGATATAGGGCTATATAGGGCTCCTATGGGGAGATATGGGGGGATATGGGGTCCTAAGGGGGTTATACTGGGGGATATGGGGCAGATATGGGGTCCTATGGGGGTTATATGGGGAGATATGGGGTCCTAAAGGGGTTATATGGGGAGATATGGGGGGATATGGGGTCCTAAGGGGGTCCTAAGGGGGTTATATGGGGTCCTAAGGGGGTTATATGGGGAGATATGGGGGGATATGGAGTCTCTATAGGGAGATATGGGGGGATATGGGGGTTATATGGAGTTATATGGGGTTATATAGGGCTTCTATGGGGAGATATGGGGTCCTAAGGGAATTATATGGTGAGATATGGGGTTATATGGGGAGATATGGGGGGTATATGGGGTCCTAAGGGGGTTATATGGGGAGATATGGGGGGTATATGGGGTCCTAAGGGGGTTATATGGGGAGATATGGGGGTTATATGGGGAGATATGGGGTCCTAACAGGGTTATATGGGGAGATATGGGGTCCTAAGGGGGTTATATGGGGAGATATGGGGTCCTAAGGGGGTTATATGGGGAGATATGGGGAGATATGGGGTCCTAAGGGGGTTATATGGGGAGATATGGGGGTTATATGGGGAGATATGGGGGATATATGGGGGGATATGGGGTGATATAGGGCTTCTATGGGGAGATATAGGGTCCTAAGGGGGTTATATGGGGAGATATGGGGTGTCTATGGGGAGATATGGGGCTCTATGGGGTGTCTATGGGGCTCTATGGGGTGTCTGTGGGGCTCTATGGGGCTCTATGGGGTGTCTATGGGGCTCTATGGGGTGTCTATGGGGCTCTATGGGGCTCTATGGGGTGTCTATGGGGCTCTATGGGGTGTCTATGGGGCTCTATGGGGCTCTATGGGGTGTCTATGGGGCTCTATGGGGTGTCTATGGGGCTCTATGGGGCTCTATGGGGTGTCTATGGGGCTCTATGTGGTGTCTATGGGGCTCTATGGGGTGTCTATGGATCTCTATGGGTCTCTATGGGTCTTTATGGGGTTCTATGGGGTGTCTATGGGTCTCTATGGGTCTCTTTGGGTCTTTATGGGGTTCTATGGGGTCTCTATGGGTCTCTATGGGTCTTTATGGGGCTCTATGGGGTGTCTATGGGTCTCTATGGAGCTCTATGGGGCTCTATGGGGTGTCTATGGGTCTCTATGGGGCTCTATGGGGCTCCATGGGGCTCTATGGGGCACTATATGTCAGGTTATGGGTCGCTATGGGTCACTATGGGTCCCAGTGGGGCGCTATGGGGCCACCCCATACCTGGCGTCCATAGGGCCGGCAGTGGGGGGCCCAGCAGCAGTTCGGACCCACACGGACACTCCATAGGGGCGCACCTATAGGGCAGGACATGGGCCCTATAGAACCCCCCCCATTCAGCCCCATAGATCCAGCCCCCAGCCCCATATATCCCCTATAGGGCCCAATCCTCCCCATTCAGCCCCATAGATCCCCTATAGGACCCCACAGCCCCCATAGATCCAGCCCCCAGCCCCATAGATCCCCTATAGGACCCCACAGCCCCCATAGATCCATCACCCAGCCCCATATATCCCCTATAGGACCCCACAGCCCCCATAGATCCATCACCCAGCCCCATATATCCCCTATAGGACCCCACAGCCCCCATAGATCCCCTATAGACCCCCCCCCCTCCCATTCAGCCCCATAGATCCATTCCCACAGCCCCTATAGATCCCCCAGTCCCATAGATCCCCTATAGGACCCCACAGCCCCCATAGATCCCCCACCCAGCCCCATATATCCCCTATAGGGACCGAGACCTCCCCATTCAGCCCCATAGATCCATCCCCCAGCCCCATATATCCCCTATAGGGCCCAATTCTCCCCATTCAGCCCCATAGATCCATCCCCCAGCCCCATATCCCCTATAGATGCCCCCCCCCTCCCCATAGAGCCCCATAACCACCCCATAGAACCCCATAAACACCCCATAGAACCCCATAAACACCCCATAGAACCCCACAACCACCCCATAGAGCCCCATAAACACCCCATAGAGCCCCATAACCACCCCATAGAGCCCCATAAACACCCCATAGAGCCCCATAACCACCCCATAGAACCCCATAAACACCCCATAGAACCCCATAAACACCCCATAGAGCCCCATAACCACCCCATAGAACCCCATAACCACCCCATAGAGCCCCATAGAACCCCATAAACACCCCATAAAACCCCATAAACATCCCATAGAACCCCATAACCACCCCATAGAGCCCCATAACCACCCCATAGAGCCCCATAACCACCCCATAGAGCCCCATAACCACCCCATAGAGCCCCATAACCACCCCATAGAGCCCCATAAACACGCCATAGAACCCCATAACCACCCCATAGAACCCCATAACCACCCCATAGAGCCCCATAAACACCCCATAGAGCCCCATAACCACCCCATAGAGCCCCATAAACACCCCATAGAGCCCCATAACCACCCCATAGAGCCACATAAACACCCCATAGAACCCCATAAACACCCCATAGAACCCCACAACCACCCCATAGAGCCCCATAAACACCCCATAGAACCCCATAACCACCCAATAGAGCCCCATAACCACCCCATAGAGCCCCATAAACACCCCATAGAACCCCATAAACACCCCATAGAGCCCCATAACCACCCCATAGAACCCCATAACCACCCCATAGAGCCCCATAACCACCCCATAGAGCCCCATAAACACCCCATAGAACCCCACAACCACCCCATAGAGCCCCATAAACACCCCATAGAGCCCCATAAACACCCCATAGAACCCCATAACCACCCCATAGAGCCCCATAAACACCCCATAGAGCCCCATAAACACCCTATAGAACCCCATAACCACCCCATAGAGCCCCATAACCACCCCATAGAGCCCCATAAACACCCCATAGAACCCCATAAACACCCCATAGAGCCCCATAACCACCCCATAGAGCCCCATAACCACCCCATAGAACCCCATAACCACCCCATAGAGCCCCATAAACACCCCATAGAACCCCATAAACACCCCATTGAACCCCATAAACACCCCATAGAGCCCCATAACCACCCCATAGAACCCCATAAACACCCCATAGAGCCCCATAAACACCCCATAGAGCCCCATAAACACCCCATAGAGCCCCATAACCACCCCATAGAGCCCCATAACCACCCCATAGAGCCCCATAAACACCCCATAGAGCCCCATAAACACCCCATAGAACCCCATAACCACCCCATAGAGCCCCATAAACACCCCATAGAACCCCATAACCACCCCATAGAGCCCCATAAACACCCCATAGAGCCCCATAAACACCCCATAGAACCCCATAACCACCCCATAGAACCCCATAAACACCCCATAGAGCCCCATAAACACCCCACAGAGCCCCATAAACACCCCATAGAGCCCCATAAACACCCCATAGAACCCCATAACCACCCCATAGAGCCCCATAGATCCATTCCTGCCCTATAGACCCCCCCCTATAGGGCCCCCCCCCCCCATCCCCCCCCATAGAGCCGTGGTACGAGCTGGGCCCCATCTATAATGCAGGGCCCTATAGGGCACATCTATAATGCATGGCCGCCCTCCCACGTGGGGCCCTATAGCGCCCGCAGCCCTATAAGCACCAGGCCCCTATGGGGCACATCCATAATGAATGGGGCTGGCTGTGCAAACAGCCCTATATCCACATCTATAGGGCACACGGCCCTATATCCACATCTATAGGGCACACGGCCCTATATCCACATCTATAGGGCACACGGCCCTATATCAACATCTATAGGGCACACGGCCCTATATCCACATCTATAGGGCACACGGCCCTATATCCACATCTATAGGGCACACGGCCCTATATCCACATCTATGGGGCACACGGCCCTATATCCACATCTATGGGGCACACGGCCCTATATCCACATCTATAGGGCACACAGCCCTATATCCACATCTATGGGGCACACGGCCCTATATCCACATCTATGGGGCACACGGCCCTATATCCACATCTATAGGGCACACGGCCCTATATACACATCTATAGGGCACACGGCCCTATATCCACATCTATAGGGCACACGGCCCTATATCCACATCTATAGGGCACACGGCCCTATATCCACATCTATAGGGCACACGGCCCTATATCCACATCTATAGGGCACACTATATCCACATCTATAGGGCACACGGCCCTATATACACATCTATAGGGCACACTATATCCACATCTATAGGGCACACGGCCCTATATCCACATCTATGGGGCACACGGCCCTATATCCACATCTATGGGGCACACGGCCCTATATCCACATCTATAGGGCACACGGCCCTATATCCACATCTATAGGGCACACTATATCCACATCTATAGGGCACACGGCCCTATATCCACATCTATAGGGCACACTATATCCACATCTATAGGGCACACGGCCCTATATCCACATCTATGGGGCACACGGCCCTATATCCACATCTATAGGGCACACGGCCCTATATCCACATCTATGGGGCACACGGCCCTATATCCACATCTATGGGGCACACGGCCCTATATCCACATCTATAGGGCACACGGCCCTATATCCACATCTATAGGGCACACGGCCCTATATCCACATCTATAGGGCACACGGCCCTATATCCACATCTATAGGGCACAGGGCCCTATATCCACATCTATGGGGCACACGGCCCTATATCCACATCTATAGGGCACACTATATCACATCTATAGGGCACACGGCCCTATATCCACATCTATAGGGCACACGGCCCTATATCCACATCTATAGGGCACACTATATCCACATCTATAGGGCAAACAGCCCTATATCCACATCTATAGGGCACACGGCCCTATATCCACATCTATGGGGCACACGGCCCTATATCCACATCTATGGGGCACACGGCCCTATATACACATCTATGGGGCACACGGCCCTATATACACATCCATATCCCCCCATACCCTCCCATATCCCCCCCTATAACCCTATATCCGCCCCATATCCACCCCATATCCCCCCTATATCCCCCCTACAACCCCATATCCCCCCTATATCCCCCTATATCCCCCCTATATCCCCCCATATCCCACCATACCCCCATATCCCCCTATATCCCCCCTATACCCCCTATATCCCCCCTATATCCCCTCATATCCCCCCATACCCCTTTTTTCCCCCATATCCCCCCATATCCCCCCTATATCCCCATATCCCTCCCATATCCCCCCCTATAACCCTATATCAACCCTATATCCCTCCATATCCCCCCCATATAACCCTATATCCACCCCATATCCACCCTATATCCCCCCCTATAACCCTATATCCGCCCCATATCCCCCCATACAACCCATATCCCCCCCTATAACCCTATATCCACCCCATATCCCCCCATATCCCCCCTATAACCCTATATCCCCCCCTATAACCTCATATCCCCCCTAAATCCCCCCATATCTCCCCCATATCCCCCCATATCCCCCCCATCCCCCCCTATAACCCCCCATATCCCCACATATAACCCTATATCCCCCCATATCTCCCCTATAACCCATCCTCCCCTATATCCCCCATATCCCCCCATATCCCCCCTATAACCCTCTTTATCACCCCATATCCTCCCATATAACCCCATATCTCCTCGTATCCCCCCCCTATAACCCTATATCCATCGCATAACCCCCCCATATCCCTCCCTATAACCTATCCCCCCCCCCATATCCCCCCATAACCCCCATATCCCCCCATATCCCCCCATATCCCCCCCATATAACCCCATATCCCCCCCTATAACCCCATATCCCCCTGTATAACCCTATATCCACCCCATATTCCCCCCATAGTCCCCCCATATAACCCCATATCCCCCTATATCCCCCTATATCCCCCTATATCCCCCCATATGCCCCCCTATAACCGCATATCTCCCCATATCCCCTCTATATCCCCCCATATCCCCCCATATCCCCCCATATCCCCCCATATAACCCTATATCCATCGCATACCCACCCCATAACCATCCCCCCCCTATACCCACCCCCCCCATATCCCCCCCATATCCCCCCATATCCCCCCCATATCCCCCCCATATCCCCTCCATATCCCCTCCATATCCCCCCCCATAACCATCCCCCCTATAACCCATCCCCCCCCATATCCCCCCCATATCCCCCCATATAACCCAGTATCCGCCATATCCCCCCCTATAACCCTATATCTTCCCCATATCCTCCCCTATAACCCTATATCCCCCCCATATCCCCCCCATATCCCCCCCTATATCCCCCCCCATATCCCCCCCTATAACCCATCCCCCCCCATATCCCCCCCTATATCCCCCCCTATTTCCCCCCCCCCCATACCCCCCCCCATAACCATCCCCCCCTATAACCCCCCCTATAACCCCCCCCCCATATCCCCCCATATCCCCCCATATTCCCCCCATATAACCCCATATCCCCCCCTATAACCCCATATCCCCCTGTATAACCCTATATCCACCCCATATCCCCCCATATCCCCCCCTATAACCCCATACCCCCCCATATCCCCCATATCCCCCATATCTCCCCCTATAACCCTATATCCCCCTATATCCCCCCATATCCCCCCTATAACCCCATATCCCCCCTATATCCCCCCATATCCCTCCCATACCCCCCCATATCCCCCCATATCACCCCCATATCCCCTCCATATCCCCCCCATAACCATCCCCCCCTATAACCCATCCCCCCCCCATATCCCCCCCATATCCCCCTCATGTCCCCCCCTATAACCCTATAACCCTCCCATATCCCCCCATATCTCCCCCTATAACCCCATATCCCTCCCATATCCCCCCATATCCCCCCATATCCCCCCATATAACCCTATATCCATCGCATACTCCCCCCATATCCCCCCCATATCCCCCCATATCCCTCCCATATCCCCCCATATAACCCTATATCCCCTATATCCCCTATATCCCCCCATATCCCCCCATAGTCCCCCATATCTCCCCCTATAACCCCATATCCCCCCATATCCCCCCATATAACCCCTATATCCTCCCATATAATCCTATATCCCCCCATATCCCCCCATATAACCCTATATCCACCCCATATCCACCCGATATCCCCCCCCCATAACCCCATATCTCCCCATATCCCCCCCATATCCCCCCATATAACCCTATATCCTTCCATATAACCCTATATCCCCCCATATCCCCCCCATATCCCCCCCCATAACCATCCCCCCCATATCCCCCCCTATTTCCCCCCCCCCATATCCCCCCTATATCCCCCCCCTATATCCCCCCCCATATCCCCCCCCATATCCCCCCCCATATCCCCCCCTATATCCCCCCTATTTCCCCCCCCATTTCCCCCCCATATCCTCCCTATATCCCCCCCTGTAACCCATATCCCCCCATACCCCCCCATATCCCCCCCATATAACCCTATATCCCCCCCTATAACCCAATATCCCCCCATATCCCCCCCCATATCCCCCCCTATAACCCCATATCCCCCCATATCCCCCCATATCCCCCCATATCCCCCTATATCCCCCCATATCCCCCCATATCCCCCCTATATCCCCCCATATCCCCCTATATCCCCCCATATCCCCCCTATATCCCCCCATATCCCCCTATATCCCCCCATATCCCCCTATATCCCCCATATCCCCCCTATATCCCCCCATATAACCCCATATCCCCCCCTATAACCCCATATCCCCCCTATAACCCCATATCCCCCCATATCCCCCCATATCCCCCCATATCCCCCCATATCTCCCCATATCCCCCCATATACCCCCATATCC
>NW_028189001.1:0-96394 GCF_054131305.1 Coturnix japonica | reverse complement strand
CTATGGGGTCTCTATGGGTCTCTATGGGATGGTTACGGGTCTCTATGGGTCTCTATGAGTCTCTATGGGTCTCTATTGGAATCTATGGGGTCTCTATGGGTCTCTATGGGTCCATGTGGGTCTCTATGGGTCTCCATGGGGATCTATGGGGTCTCTATGGGTCTCTATGTGTATCTATGGGTCTATGTGGGTCTCTATGGGGTGGTTATGGGTCTCTATGGGGATCTATGGGTCCATGTGGGTCTCTATGGGGTCTCTATGGGGTGGTTATGGGTCTCTATGGGGTCTTTATGTGTCCCTATGGGGTCTCTATGGGTCTCTATGGGGTCTCTATGGGATGGTTATGGGTCCCTATGTGTCTCTATGGGGTCTCTATGGGTCCATGTGGGTCTCTATGGGGTCTCTATGGGTCTCTATGGGGTCCATGTGGGTCCCTATGGGTCTCTATGTGTCTCTATGGGGTCTCTATGAGTCCCTATGGGTCTCTATGGGTCTCTATGGGTCTCTATGGGTCTCTATGGGGTCTCTATGTGTCTCTATGTGTCTCTATGGGGTCTCTATGGGTCTCTATGTGTCTCTATGGGGCAGCCGTATGTTCCCAATGCACTTATAGGGCGGGGGGAGGGGGCGTGGCTTCTTCCACGGGTGGGCGTGGCTTCATGTGAGGGCGTGGCTTAATTCGTCTATGGGCGTGGCTTAAGCAGTCGGTGGGCGGGGCTTCGTACGGGGGCGTGGCTTAAGCCATTTGCGGGTGTGGCTTAATTCGTTTGTGGGCGTGGCTTACGCCATTTGTGGGCGTGGTTTACGGCGTCAGTGGGCGTGGCTTACGCCATTTGTGGGCGTGGCTTCGCGAGTGGGCGTGGCTTCCGTCGCAGTGCCCCCCCCCCCCCCCCTTTAATTTTCCCCATTTTCGGCCATTTTTATTTTCCACATTTTTTATCCTTTTTTTTTTGGGTTTTTTTGGTTCCATTTGGACACACGATGGACCCGACGTTAAAGGTTGGACCCCCCCCCCCACCCCATAACCCCATAACCCCCCCCCCCCCCCCCCCGTATTTGGGGTCGATATGGGACAATATGGGGCCCATTTGGGGTCAATTAATGCCATTTAGGGTCTATATGGGTCTATATGGCCCCATATAGGGTCAATAGGGTCTATATGGACATTTAGGGTCTATATGGGCTTATTTAGGGTCTATATGGGTCTATATGGATCCATATGGGCCCCATATAGGGTCAATAGGGTCTATATGGCCATGTAGGGTCTATATGGGCTTATTTAGGGTCAATAGGGTCTATATGGCCCTTTTGGGGTCAATATGGGCTATTTAGGGTCAATATGGGCCTATTTGGGGTCAATATGGGACAATATGGGCCCATTTGGGGTCAATTAATGCCATTTAGGGTCAATATGGGTCTATATGGGCCCCATATAGGGTCAATAGGGTCTATATGGACATTTAGGGTCTATATGGGTCTATATGGCCCTTTTGGGGTCAATATGGGCCATTTAGGGTCAATATGGGTCTATATGGCCCCATATAGGGTCAATAGGGTCTATATGGGCCCATTTAGGGTCTATAGGGTCTATATGGCCCTTTTGGGGTCAATATGGGCCTATTTAGGGTCAATATGGGTCTATATGGCCCTTATGGGGTCATTATGGCTCCATTTAGGATTAATATGGGCCCATTTGGGGTCAATATGGGTCTATATGGGCCCTTTTGGGGTCTATATGGGCTTATTTAGGGTCAATATGGGTCTATATGGGCTTATTTAGGGTCTATATGTGTCTATATGGCCCTTTTGGGGTCTATATGGGCTTATTAGGGTCAATATGGGCTTACTTAGGGTCAATATGGGTCTATATGGGCCCCATATATGGTCAATAGGGTCTATATGGCCCTTTTGGGGTCAATATGGGCCCATTTAGGGTCTATATGGGTCTATATGGGCACATATAGGGTCAATAGGGTCTATATGGCCATGTAGGGTCTATATGGGCTTATTTAGGGCCAATATGGGTTTATATGGGCCCCATATAGGGTCAATAGGGTCAATATGGGCCATTTGGGGTCAATATGGGTCTATATGGGTCTATTTGGGGTCGATATGGGCCTATTTGGGGTCTATATGGCCCCATTTGGGGTCTATATGGGTCAATATAGGCCCTTTTTGGGGTCAATATGGGCTTATTTAGGGTCTATATGTGTCTATATGGCCCTTTTGGGGTTAATATGGGTCTATTTGGGGTCAATATGGGCCCATTTAGGGTCAATATGGGTCTATATGGCCCTTTTGGGGTTAATATGGGTCTATTTGGGGTCGATATGGGCCTATTTGGGGTCTATATGGCCCCATTTGGGGTCTATATGGGTCAATATAGGCCCTTTTGGGGTCAATATGGGCTTATTTAGGGTCTATATGTGTCTATATGGCCCTTTTGGGGTCAATATGGGCCATTTAGGGTCAATATGGGCCTATTTGGGGTCAATAGGGTCTATATGGGTCCATTTATGGTCTATATGGCACTTTTGGGGTCTATATGGGTCAATATGGGCCCATTTATGGTCAATATGGGTCTATATGGCCCTTTTGGAGTCAATATGGGCCTATTTAGGGTCAATATGGGTCTATATGGGCTTATTTAGGGTCAATATGGGTCTATATGGCCCTTTTGGGGTCAATATGGGCCCTTTTGGGATCAATACAGGCATATTTAGGGTCAATATGGGCCCTTTTGGGGTCAATCCATTCTAAGTGGTGGGGGGGGGGGGTCCATTTTGGGCTCATTTTCCCTTTTTTTGGGTCCATTTATTGGGGTTTTTTGTTGGGGGGGGGGGGGGCGACGTTTTGGGGTCAATTAGGGGGTTTTTGGGGTCGTTGTGGGGGGGTCCTTATTGTATGTGGGGGGGTCCTCGATGGGGTCGGGGGTCTCAGTAGTAGGTTTCCTTCTCCACCCAACCTGCAAGAGAAAATGGGTGAAAAAAGGCGATTTTGGGGTCGTCCTTAAAGAGACCAGAAAGACCCCAAAACAGCCCCAAAATCCCACTAATTTACCCCAAAATGGGGCCCAATAATGGGGATGTGGGCCAAAAGGCCACAAAAAAACCCATATAGAGCCCCAAAATCCCCCATTTTGCCCCAAAACTCAAAGCTGATGTCAAAAACCTATAGAAATGTGGGAAGGAAACCCCAAAATCCCACTATTTTACCCCAAAATGGGGTTTATGGGGCCCAATAATGGGGATGTGGGGCCAAATGGCCACAAAAAACCCCATATAGAGCCCCAAAATCCCCCATTTTTGCCCCAAAACTCAAAGCTGATGTCAAAAACCTATAGAAATGTGGGAAGGAAACCCCAAAATCCCACTATTTTACCCCAAAATGGAGCCCAATAATGGGGATGTGGGGCCAAAAGGCCACAAAAAACCCCATATAGAGCCCCAAAATCCCCCATTTTTGCCCCAAAACTCAAAGCTGCTGCCAAAAAACCTATAGGGATGTAGGCAAGAAACCCCAAAATCCCACTATTTTACCCCAAAATGGGGCTTATGGGTCCAGCAATGGGGTTCAAAACAGGGGGCAGAAAAGCCCTAAAAGCCCCTAAAAAACCCCAAATCCCACTTGTTTTACCCCAAAACTCAGAGCTGGGATCGAGCACTAATAGGATCGGGGGTAAAAATACCCTAAAATGCCCCAAATTGCCCCAAAATCGGCCCCAAAAGACCCCCCCCCCCCCCCCCCCCCCAAAATGAGCCCTTCTCTCCTATATCTCATATTGGCCATCAATGGGGATATAGGGGCAAAAAAAGACCCTCAAAAAGACCCCAAAATCGCCCCAAATCACCCCAAAATCGCCACCCCCCATTGTAGAGACCCCCCCCATTTTAAAGCCCCCCCCTCATTATAAAGACCCCCCCCAAAGACCCCCTAAACCCCCCCCAAAATGTGCCCTCCTCTCCTATATCTCCTATTGGCCATCAATAGGGATATAGGGCTAAAAAAGACCCCCCAAAAGACCCCAAAATCGCCCCAAATCACCCCAAAATCACCCCCCCGCCATCATAGAGACCCCCCCCATTATAAAGACCCCCCCATTATAGAGACCCCCCCCCAAAACCCCCCTAAAGACCTCCCAGCTCCCCCCAAATGCTCTTGGCCATCAATGGGGATATAAGGGCAAAAAAGACCCCTAAAAAGACCCCAAAATCGCCCCAAATCTCCCCAAAATGGACCCCCCCATTGTAGAGACCCCTCCCCATTTTAAAGCCCCCTCCATTATAGAGACCCCCCCAAAGACCCCCTAAACCCCCCCCAAAATGAGCCTTTATAACCTCATTGACCATCAATAGGGATATAGGGCAAAAAAGACCCCCCAAAATACCCCAAAATCGCCCCAAATCACCCCAAAATCGACCCCCCCCATTGTAGAGACCCCTCCCCATTTTAAAGACCCCCCCATTATAAAGACCCCCCCCCAAAACCCCCCAAAAGACCCCCCAGCCCCCCCCCAAATGCTCTTGGCCATCAATGGGGATATAGGGGCAAAAAAGACCCCTAAAAAGACCCCAAAATCGCCCCAAATCACCCCAAAATCACCCCCCCCATCGTAGAGACCCCTCCCCATTATAAAGACCCCCCTCATTATAAAGACCCCCCCCAAAGACCCCCTAAACCCCCCCCAAAATGAGCCCTTCTCTCCTATATCTCCTATTGGCCATCAATGGGGATATAGGGGCTAAAAAGACCCCCCAAAAAGACCCCAAAATCGCCCCAAATCACCCCAAAATCGCCCCCCCCATCGTAGAGACCCCTCCCCATTTTAAAGACCCCCCAAAGACCCCAAAAGACCCCCAAATCCCCCCAAAATGAGCCCTTCTCTCCCATTGACCATCAATAGGGATATAGAGGGAATAGGGGCTAAAAAGACCCCCCAAAAGACCCCAAAATCGCCCCAAATCACCCCAAAATCGACCCCCCCCATTGTAAAGACCCCTCCCCATTTTAAAGCCCCCCCATTATAAAGACCCCCCCCAAAACCCCCCTAAAGACCCCCCAGCCCCCCCCAAATGCTCTTGGCCATCAATGGGGATATAGGGGCCAAAAAGACCCCCAAAAAGACCCCAAAATCGCCCCAAATCACCCCAAAATCGACCCCCCCCATTGTAGAGACCCCTCCCCATTTTAAAGACCCCCCCATTATAAAGACCCCCCCCCAAAGACCCCCTAAACCCCCCCCCAAAATGAGCCCTCCTCTCCTATATCTCCTATTGGCCATCAATAGGGATATAGGGCTAAAAACGACCCCCAAAAAGACCCCAAAATCGCCCAAATCACCCCAAAATCACCCCCCCCATTGTAGAGACCCCTCCCCATTTTAAAGACCCCCCCAAAGACCCCAAAAGACCCCCAAATCCCCCCAAAATGAGCCTTTCTATCCCATTGACCATCAATAGAGATATATGGGGAATGGGGGCAAAAAAGACCCCCAAAAAGACCCCAAAATCGCCCCAAATCACCCCAAAATCGCCCCCCCCCCCATTGTAGAGACCCCTCCCCATTTTAAAGACCCCCCTCATTATAAAGACCCCCCCAAAGACCCCCTAAACCCCCCCAAAATGAGCCCTTCTATCCCATTGACCATCAATAGGGATATAGGGGAATAGGGGCTAAAAAGACCCCCAAAAAGACCCCAAAATCAGCCCAAATCACCCCAAAATCGACCCCCCATCGTAGAGACCCCTTCCCATTTTAAAGACCCCCCCAAAGACCCCAAAAGACCCCCAAATCCCCCCCAAAATGAGCCTTTCTATCCCATTGACCATCAATAGGGATATAGGGCAAAAAAGACCCCCCAAAAGACCCCAAAATCACCCCAAATCACCCCAAAATCGACCCCCCCCCATTGTAGAGACCCCCCCCATTTTAAAGACCCCCCTCTTTATAAAGACCCCCCCCCAAAGACCCCCTAAACCCCCCCCAAAAGGAGCCCTTCTCTCCCATTGACCATCAATAGGGATATATGGGGAATAGGGGCTAAAAAGACCCCCAAAAAGACCCCAAAATCGCCCCAAATCACCCCAAAATCGCCCCCCCCCCATTGTAGAGACCCCTCCCCATTTTAAAGCCCCCTCCCCACCTCCTGGGTTCCGGCGTAGGATGAGTTTCCTGATCTCATCGTAGACGAAGATGAGGAAACTGTACGGGAAGGCGCAGAACCACCAGCTGGGCCTTTAAATAGGGGGGGGGGGGTGGAATTAGGGGGGGGGTCTCATCCATAGGGACCCCCTATAGAGACCCTGCCCCATAGAGACCCCCTATAGAGACCCACTGCCCCATAGGGACCCCCCTATAGGGAGCCTGTCCCATAGAGAACCACCAGCTGGGCCTTTAAATGGGGGGGGGGATGGAATTAGGGGGGGGGTCTCATCCATAGGGACCCTGCCCCATAGAGACCTATAGGGACCCCCTATAGAGACCCTGCCCCATAGAGACCCCCCTATAAAGACCCATTGCCCCATAGAGAACCACCAGCTGGGCCTTTAAATGGGGGGGGGGTCCCATCCATAGGGACCCCCTATAGGGACCCTGCCCCATAGAGACCTATAGAGAACCCCCATAGAGACCCACTGCCCCATAGAGACCTATAGGGAACCCCATAGAGACCCACTGCCCCATAGAGACCTATAGGGAACCCCATAGAGACCCACTGCCCCATAGAGAACCACCAGCTGGGCCTTTAAATAGGGGGGGGGGGGGTGGAATTAGGGGGGGGGTCTCATCCATAGGGACCCCCCTATAGAGACCCTGCCCCATAGAGACCCCCTATAGAGACCCACTGCCCCATAGAGACCCCCTATAGAGACCCTGCCCATTGAAACCCCCTATAGAGACCCACTGCCCCATAGAGAACCACCAGCTGGGCCTTTAAATAGGGGGGGGGATGGAATTAGGGGGGGGGTCCCATCCATAGGGACCCCCCTATAGAAACCCTGCCCCATAGAGACCTATAGGGAACCCCATAGAAACCCACTGCCCCATAGAGACCCCCCTATAGAGACCCAGTGCCCCATAGAGACCTATAGGGAACCCCATAGAGAACCACCAGCTGGGCCTTTAAATGGGGGGGGGGATGGAATTAGGGGGGGGGTCCCATCCATAGGGACCCCCTATAGGGACCCTGCCCCATAGAGACCTATAGGGAACCCCATAGAGACCCACTGCCCCATAGAGAACCACCAGCTGGGCCTTTAAATAGGGGGGGGGGGAATTAGGGGGGGGGTCCCATCCATAGGGACCCTGCCCCATAGAGACCTATAGGGACCCCCCTATAGAGACCCTGCCCCATAGAGACCCCCTATAGAGACCCATTGCCCCATAGAGACCCCCTATAGGGACCCACTGCCCCATAGAGACCCCTTATAGAGACCCACTGCCCCATAGAGACCCACCAGCTGGGCCTTTAAATAAAGGGGGGGGGTGGAATTAGGGGGGGGGTCTCATCCATAGGGACCCCTTATAGAGACCCTGCCCCATAGAGACCCCCTATAGAGACCCATTGCCCCATAGGGACCCCCCTATAGAGACCCTGCCCCATAGAGACCCCCTATAGAGACCCATTGCCCCATAGGGACCCCCCTATAGAGACCCTGCCCCATAGAGACCCCCTATAGAGACCTCCCCATATGGTTCCATCCCTATAGACCCCCCCCCCCCAAATCCCCCCCATATCCCCCAATTCCCCCCCAATAAACCCCATTATATCTCCCCCCCCATAAATCCCACCCCCCCACAACGACCACCACCATGTAGCCCCCCCTGTCCCCTACTCCCCCCATATGGTCCCATCCCCATAGACCCCTCCTCCTCCCCACGACCCCCCCCCAAATGCCCCCTCCCCCCCCCAGGGCCCATATAAGACCCCTCTACTAATCTACCCCATAGCCCCCTCCCCTTAAATCCCACCCCCCCCACAACGACCACGACCATGTAGCCCCCCCTCTCCCCTACCCGCCCCACATGGTCCCATCCCCACAGACCCCTCCCCCTCCCCACGACCCCCCCCCAAATGCCCCCTCCCCCCCCCAGGGTCCATATAAGACCCCTCTACTAACCCGCCCCATAGCCCCCTCCCCTTAAATCCCACCCCCCCACAACGACCACCACCATGTAGCCCCCCCTCTCCCCTACCCGCCCCACATGGTCCCATCCCCATAGACCCCTCCCCCTCCCCACGACCCCCCCCCAAATCCCCCCTCCCCCCCCATTCCCTGCCTAAGACCCTTCATAAAACCCCCCCAATAAACCCCCTTATATCTCCCACCCCTTAAATCCCACCCCCCCACAACGACCACCACCATGAAGCCCCCCCTCTCCCCTACCCACCCCACATGGTCCCATCCCCATAGACACCTCCCCCTCCCCACGACCCCCCCCCAAATCCCCCCTCCCCCCCCATTCCCTGCCTAAGACCCTTCATAAAACCCCCCCAATAAACCCCCTTATATCTCCCACCCCTTAAATCCCACCCCCCCACAACGACCACCACCATGAAGCCCCCCCTCTCCCCTACCCGCCCCATAGGGTCCCATCCCCATAGACCCCTCCCCCTCCCCACGACCCCCCCCAAATCCCCCCTCCCCCCCCCAGGGCCCATATAAGACCCCTCTAATAACCCGCCCCATAGCCCCCTCCCCTTAAATCCCACCCCCCCACAACGACCACCACCATGTAGCCCCCCCTCTCCCCTACGCACCCCACATGGTCCCATCCCCATAGACCCCTCCCCCTCCCCACGACCCCCCCCCAAATCCCCCCTCCCCCCCCATATCCCCCAATTCCCCCCCTAATAAACCCCTCTAATAAACCCCCCCATAGCCCCCTCCCCTTAAATCCCACCCCCCCACAACGACCACCACCATGTAGCCCCCCCTCTCCCCTACCCCCCCCACATGGTCCCATCCCCATAGACCCCTCCCCCTCCCCACGACCCCCCCCCAAATGCCCCCTCCCCCCCCCAGGGCCCATATAAGACCACTCTAATAACCCGCCCCATAGCCCCCTCCCCTTAAATCCCACCCCCCCACAACGACCACCACCATGAAGCCCCCCCTCTCCCCTACCCACCCCACATGGTCCCATCCCCATAGACACCTCCCCCTCCCCACGACCCCCCCCCAAACCCACCCCCCCCCCCCCCTTATAACGTACTTGAGCGGGTACATGCGCAGCGCCACGTCCATTCCGGGGCAGTAGGACAGGAACGCGGCCAGCGCCGTCTCCTCAAACAGCCCAAAAATCAGGATCTTGTTCCTATTGGACGACACCGATGTGACGTCATCAGACCCTCATGACGTCATCAGACCCCCACCCCACCCCTCAGACCCAAAATCGGCTGTTTTTAACCCAAAATTCCCTGTTATTTTACTCCTTAAATCCACCCCCCCCCCCCCTCAGGTCCCGTTGTGATGCTCAGAGCTGCCATCCCATAATGACCAATAGAGCCCCATAGACACCCCATAGAGCCCCATAGACACCCCATAGAGCCCCATAGAGCCCCATAGACACCCCATAGAGCCCCATAGAGCCCCATAGACACCCCATAGAGCCCCATAGAGCCCCATAGACACCCCATAGAGCCCCATAGACACCCCATAGAGCCCCATAGAGCCCCATAGAGACCCATAGACACCCCATAGAGCCCCATAGACACCCCATAGAGCCCCCATAGACACCCCATAGAGCCCCATAGACACCCCATATCCCCCCATATCTCCCCATAGACACCCCATAGAGCCCCATATGCCCCCATAGAGCCCCATATCGCCCCATAGACACCCCATAGAGCCCCATATGCCGCCATAGAGCCCCATAGAGCCCCATAGAGCCCCATAGACACCCCATAGAGCCCCATAGACACCCCATAGACACCCCATAGAGCCCCATAGACACCCCATAGATCCCCATAGACACCCCATAGAGCCCCATAGACACCCCATAGACACCCCATAGAGCCCCATAGAGCCCCACAGAGCCCCATAGACACCCCATAGACACCCCATAGAGCCCCATAGACACCCCATAGACACCCATAGAGCCCCATAGACACCCCATAGAGCCCCATAGACACCCCATAGACACCCCATAGACACCCCATATCGCCCCATAGACACCCCATAGAGCCCCATAGACACCCCATAGAGCCCCATAGACACCCCATAGAGCCCCATAGAGCCCCATAGACACCCCATAGACACCCATAGAGCCCCATAGACACCCCATAGAGCCCCATAGACACCCCATAGACACCCCATAGACACCCCATAGAGCCCCATAGACACCCCATAGAGCCCCATAGAGCCCCATAGACACCCCTATATCCCCCTTAGGACCCCATATCCCCCCATATAACCCCCTTAGGACCCCATATGCCCCCATAGACACCCCATAGAGCCCCATAGAGACCCCCTGCCCCATAGATTGCCCCATAGATTCATACTTCATCCCCTGTTGAAACACTGAATTCCTCCTTGTTTTACATATGATCAGATCGGCCCATTGCACCACCCCATAGAGCCCCATAGAGCCCCATAGAGCCCCATAGACACCCCATAGAGCCCCATAGAGCCCCATAGACCCCACATATCTCCACATATCCCCCCATATAACCCCCTTAGGACCCCATATCTGCCCCATAGACACCCCATAGAGCCCCATAGACACCCCATAGAGCCCCATAGAGCCCCATAGACACCCCATAGAGCCCCATAGACACCCCATAGAGCCCCATATCCCCCCATATAACCCCCTTAGGACCCCATATCCCCCCATATCTCCCCATAGACACCCCATAGCGCCCCATAGACACCCCATAACTCACTTCATCCCCTGTTGGAACACCGAGTTCCTCCTTGTTTTACATATGATGAGATCGGCCCATTGCACCACCCCATAGAGCCCCATAGCGCCCCATAGACACCCCATAGACACCCCATAGAGCCCCATAGACACCCCATAGAGCCCCATAGAGCCCCATATCCCCCCATATCTCCCCATAGACACCCCATAGAGCCCCATAGAGCCCCATAGACACCCCATAGAGCCCCAGAGAGCCTCATAGACACCCCATAGAGCCCCCTAGACCCCATATATCTCCCCATATCCCCCCATATAACCCCCTTAGGGCCTCATATCCCCCCATATCTCCCCATAGACACCCCATAGAGCCCCATAGACACCCCATATCCCCCCATAGACACCCCATAGAGCCCCATAGAGCCCCCCATATCCCCCTATATCCCCCATAGACACCCCATATCTCCCCATAGACACCCATAGAGCCCCATAGACACCCCATATCCCCCCATAGACACCCCATAGAGCCCCATAGAGCCCCCCATATCCCCCTATATCCCCCATAGACACCCCATATCTCCCCATAGACACCCATAGAGCCCCATAGACACCCCATAGAGCACCATAGGGACTCCCTGCCCCATATCTCCCCATAGGGACCCCCTGCCCCATAGATTGCCCCATAGATCCCATATCATACTTCATTCCCTGTTGGAACACCGAGTTCCTCCTGGTTTTACATATGATCAGATCGGCCCATTGCACCACCCCATAGAGCCCCATAGACACCCCATAGAGCCCCATAGACACCCATAGAGCCCCATAGACACCCCATAGAGCCCCATAGACACCCCATAGAGCCCCATAGACACCCCATAGACACCCCATAGACACTCCATAGAGCCCCATAGAGCCCCATATCCCCCCATATCCCCCCATAGACACCCCATAGAGCCCCATAGACACCCCATATCCCCCCATATCTCCCCATAGAGCCCCATAGACACCCCATAGAGCCCCATAGAGCCCCATATCCCCCCATATCCCCCCATAGACACCCCATAGAGCCCCATAGACACCCCATATCCCCCCATAGACACCCCATAGAGCCCCATAGACACCCCATATCTGCCCCATAGACACCCCATAGAGCCCCATAGGGACTCCCTGCCCCATAGAGCCCCATAGACACCCCATAGCGCCCCATAGAGCCCCATAGAGCCCCATAGACACCCCATAGAGCCCCATAGACACCCCATAGAGCCCCATAGAGCCCCATAGACACCCCTATATCCCCCTTAGGACCCCATATCCCCCCATATAACCCCCTTAGGACCCCATATCCCCCCATATAACCTCCTTAGGACCCCATATCTGCCCCATAGACACCCCATATCTCCCCATAGAGCCCCATAGACACCCCATATCCCCCCATATCTCCCCATAGACACCCCATAGAGCCCCATAGACACCCCATAGAGCCCCATAGACACCCCATAGAGACCCCATAGAGCCCCATAGACACCCCATAGCGCCCCATAGAGCCCCATAGACACCCCATAGCGCCCCATAGAGCCCCATAGACACCCCATAGCGCCCCATAGACACCCCATAGAGCCCCATAGACACCCCTTAGAGCCCCATAGGGACCCCCTGCCCCATAGATTGCCCCATAGACACCCCATATCACCCCATAGAGCCCCATAGACACCCCATAGACACCCCATATCCCCCCATATCCCCCATAGAGCCCCATAGACACCCCATATCCCCCCATATCTCCCCATAGACACCCCATAGAGCCCCATAGACACCCCATAGAGCCCCATAGAGCCCCATAGACACCCCATAGAGCCTCATAGACACCCCATAGACCCCCATATCCCCCCATATAACCCCCTTAGGACCCCATATCCCCCCATATATCTCCCTTAGGACCCCATATCTGCCCCATAGACACCCCATATCTCCCCATAGAGCCCCATAGACACCCCATAGAGCCCCATAGAGCCCCATAGACACCCCATAGAGCCCCATAGAGTCCCATAGACACCCCATATCCCCCCATATCTCCCCATAGACACCCCATAGAGCCCCATAGAGCCCCATATCCCCCCATATAACCCCCTTAGGACCCCATATCCCCCCATATCTCCCCATAGACACCCCATAGAGCCCCATAGACACCCCATAGAGCCCCATAGACACCCCATAGCGCCCCATAGACACCCCATAGAGCCCCATAGACACCCCATATCCCCCTATATCCCCCATAGACACCCCATATCTCCCCATAGACACCCATAGAGCCCCATAGACACCCCATAGAGCCCCATAGAGCCCCATAGACACCCCATAGAGCCCCATAGACACCCCATAGAGCCCCATAGACCCCACATATCTCCACATATCCCCCCATATAACCCCCTTAGGACCCCATATCTGCCCCATAGACACCCCATAGAGCCCCATAGACACCCCATAGAGCCCCATAGAGCCCCATAGACACCCCATAGAGCCTCATATCCCCCCATATAACCCCCTTAGGACCCCATATCCCCCCATAGACACCCCATATCTGCCCCATAGACACCCCATAGAGCCCCATAGACACCCCATATCCCCCCATATCCCCCCATAGACACCCCATAGAGCCCCATAGACACCCCCTGCCCCATAGAGCCCCATAGACACCCCATAGAGCCCCATAGAGCCCCATAGACACCCCATAGAGCCCCATAGACACCCCATATCCCCCCATATCTCCCCATAGACACCCCATAGAGCCCCATAGACACCCCATAGACACCCCATAGAGCCCCATAGACACCCCATATCCCCCCATATCTCCCCATAGACACCCCATAGAGCCCCATAGACACCCCATAGAGCCCCATAGAGCCCCATAGACACCCCATAGAGCCCCATATCCCCCCATATAACCCCCTTAGGACCCCATATCTTCCCATATAGCCCCCATATCCCCCCATATAACCCCCTTAGGACCCCATATCTGCCCCATAGACACCCCATATCTCCCCATAGAGCCCCATAGACACCCCATAGAGCCCCATAGAGCCCCATAGACACCCCATAGAGCCCCATAGACACCCCATAGAGCCCCATAGACACCCCATATCCCCCCATATCTCCCCATAGACACCCCATATCTCCCCATAGAGCTCCATAGACACCCCATAGAGCCTCATATCCTCCCATATAACCCCCTTAGGACCCCATATCCCCCCATATCTCCCCATAGACACCCCATAGAGCCCCATAGACACCCCTATATCCCCCTTAGGACCCCATATCCCCCCATAGACACCCCATAGAGCCCCATAGACACCCCATAGACACCCCATAGAGCCCCATAGACACCCCTATATCCCCCTTAGGACCCCATATCCCCCCATAGACACCCCATAGAGCCCCATAGACACCCCATAGACACCCCATAGAGCCCCATAGACACCCCCTGCCCCATAGGGACCCCATATCCCCCCATATAACCCCCTTAGGACCCCATATCCCCCCATATCTCCCCATATAACCCCCTTAGGACCCCATATCCCCCCATATCTCCCCATATCTCCCCATAGACACCCCATAGAGCCCCATAGACACCCCATAGAGCCCCATAGATTGCCCCACATACTTCATTCCTTGTTGGAACACCGAGTTCCTCCTGGTTTTACATATGATCAGATCGGCCCATTGCACCACCACGATGCTGACGAAGAACGCCGTGTGACACGTGAACTCCACCACCTTGCGCTGCTCGTATGTCTATGGGGTAATTAATTAATGGGGGTAATTAATTAACGGGGGTAATTAATTAACGGGGGTAATTAATGGGGGGTCATTAATGGGGAGGGTATTAGAGGGGTAAATAAGGAGTGAATGGGGGAGGAATAGGGGGGTAATTAATAGGGGGGTTGATGGAGGGGGGTAAATAATGGGGGGGCAATTAATAGGGGTAATTAATTAATGGGGGTAATTAATTAATGGGGGGTCATTAATGGGGGGTCATTAATGGGGAGGGTATTAGGGGGGTAAATAAGGAGTGAATGGGGGAGGAAATAGGGGGGTAATTAATAGGGGGGTTGATGGAGGGGGTAAATAATGGGGGGTAATTAATGAGGGGGGTAATTAATAGGGGGGTAATTAATTAATGAGGGTAATTAATTAATGAGGGTAATTAATGGGGGGTCATTAATGGGGATGGGTAATTAGGGGGGTAAATAAGGAGCAAATGGGGGGGTAAATAATATGGGGGTTGATGGAGGGGGTAAATAATGGGGGGGTAATTAATGGGGGGTAATTAATTAATGGGGGTAATTAATTAATGGGGGTAATTAATGGGGAGGGTATTAGGGGGGTAAATAAAGAGTGAATGGGGGGGGAAATGGGGGGGTAATTAATAGGGGGGTTGATGGAGGGGGGTAAATAATGGGGGGTAATTAATGAGGGGGGTAATTAATAGGGGGGGTAATTAATAGGGGTAATTAATGAGGGGATAATTAATAAGGGGGGTAATTAATGAGGGGGTAAATAATAGGGGCAGATAAGGGGGGGACCCCAGAAAGGGGAGCCCACTGCTTCACATAGGAGTCCTCCATCCCCCCCCATTAATTAATAACCCCTAATTAACATTAATTAGTTAATTAATTCATTAATTAACATACCCATTGCTGCCCATAGGGGTCCTCTATGTCCCCCTCATCCCATTAATAACTGACCCCCGATACTTCATGACCCCATAGAGAATATCAATGACCCCATAATGAACATTAATGAGTTAATTAACGAGTTAATTAGTTAATTAATTCACTAATTAACGTACCCATTGCTGCCCATAGGGGTCCTCTATGTCCCCCTCATCCCATTAATAACTGACCCCCAAAGAGACCCATAGAGAATATCAATGACCCCATAATGAACATTAACGAGTTAATTAATGAGTTAATTAGTTAATTAATGAGTTAATTAACATACCCATTGCTGCCCATAGGAGTCCTCCAGGTCATTGACCGTCCTGTCGTCCCAGCTGAGTCTGATCCCGACCAGACACGAGGGCAGGAAACCGTTCTCTGCCAGGATCACGAAGTACGAGAAGAACCCGCCCAGCGCCTGGATCATCCCTATGGGGCAGCAATGGGGCAGGGCTCAGCTATGGGGCAGCTATGGGGCAGAGCTCAGCTATGGGGCAGCTATGGGGCAGCTATGGGGCGGCTATGGGGCAGCTATGGGGCAGCTATGGGGCAGGGGTAAGAACTGGATCATCCCTATGGGGCAGCAGCATCAGTGGGGCAGCTATGGGGCAGCTATGGGGCAGCTGTGGGGCAGCTATGGGGCAGCTATGGGGCAGCTGTGGGGCAGCTATGGGGCAGCTATGGGGCAGCTATGGGGCAGCAATGGGGCGGCTATGGGGCAGCTATGGGGCAGCTATGGGGCAGCACTCAGCTATGGGGCAGCTATGGGGCAGCTATGGGGCAGCTATGGGGCGGCTATGGGGCAGCTATGGGGCAGCTATGGGGCGGCTATGGGGCAGGGGTAAGAACTGGATCATCCCTATGGGGCAGCAGCATCAGTGGGGCAGCTATGGGGCAGCTATGGGGCAGCTATGGGGCAGCTATGGGGCAGCTATGGGGCGGCTATGGGGCAGCTATGGGGCAGCTATGGGGCGGCTATGGGGCAGGGGTAAGAACTGGATCATCCCTATGGGGCAGCAGCATCAGTGGGGCAGCTATGGGGCAGCTATGGGGCAGCTATGGGGCAGCTATGGGGCAGTGCTCAGCTATGGGGCAGCGCTCAGCTATGGGGCAGCTATGGGGCAGCTATGGGGCAGCAGCATCAGTGGGGCAGCTATGGGGCAGCTATGGGGCAGCTATGGGGCAGCTATGGGGCAGTGCTCAGCTATGGGGCAGCTATGGGGCGGCTATGGGGCGGCTATGGGGCAGCTATGGGGCAGCTGTGGGGCAGCTATGGGGCAGCTATAGGGCAGCAGCATCAGTGGGGCAGCTATGGGGCAGCTATGGGGCAGCTGTGGGGCAGCACTCAGCTATGGGGCAGCTATGGGGCGGCTATGGGGTGGCTATGGGGCGGCTATGGGGCAGCTATGGGGCAGCTATGGGGCGGCTATGGGGCAGCTATGGGGCAGCTATGGGGCAGCTATGGGGCAGCACTCAGCTATGGGGCAGCACTCAGCTATGGGGCAGCTATGGGGCAGCATCAGTGGGGCAGCTATGGGGCAGCACTCAGCTATGGGGCAGCTATGGGGCAGCATCAATGGGGATCAATGGGGATCAGTGGGGATCAATGGGGGCAGGGGGAAGATCCCATCCAGAGCCTGGATCATCCCTATGGGGCACATATAGGGACGTATAGGGATGTATAGGGACCCATAGATCCCATAGAGACACATAGGGACCCATAGGGACCCATAGAGACACATAGGGATACATAGAGATCCCATAGAGACCCATAGAGACCTCATCGGACCCATAGATCCCCTTAGACACCCTATAGAGCCCCATAGAGCCACATAGATACCCCATAGAGACCCATAGAGACCCCATAGAGCCCCATATTGCCCCACAGAGCCCCATAGAGCCCCATAGATCACCCCATATCACACCATAGAGCCCCATAGAGCCCCATAGACACCCCATAGAGCCCCACAGACACCCCATAGAGCCCCATAGACACCCCATAGAGCCCCATAGATACCCCATAGACACCCCATATCACCCCATAGACACCCCATAGACCCCCCATATACCCCACACTGACCTATCTGTCCATAGGCCCCCATAGAGCCCCATAGACCCCATAGACACCCCATAGAGCCCCATAGACACCCCATATCACCCCATCTCACCCCATAGAGCCCCATCTCACCCCATAGAGCCCCATATCACCCCATATCGCCCCATAGACCCCCCATCTCACCCCACACTGACCGATCTGCCCATAGGCCCCCATAGACACCCCATATCACCCCATAGACACCCCATATCACCCCATATCACCCCATAGACACCCCATATCACCCCATATCACCCCACAGACCCCCCATCTCACCCCACACTGACCTATCTGTCCATAGGCCCCCATAGAGCCCCATAGACCCCATAGACACCCCATAGACACCCCATAGAGCCCCATAGACACCCCATAGACCCCATAGACACCCCATAGACCCCCATATACCCCACACTGACCGATCTGCCCGTAGGCCCCCATAGAGCCCCATAGAGCCCCATAGAGCCCCATAGACACCCCATATCACCCCATATCACCCCATCTCACCCCATAGACACCCCATAGAGCCCCCATATACCCCACACTGACCTATCTGTCCATAGGCCCCCATAGAGCCCCATAGACACCCCACAGACCCCCCATATACCCCACACTGACCTATCTGCCCATAGACACCCCATAGAGCCCCATAGACACCCCATATCACCCCACAGACCCCCATATACCCCACACTGACCTATCTGCCCATAGGCCCCCATAGACACCCCATATCACCCCATATCACCCCATATCACCCCACAGACCCCCCATATACCCCACACTGACCTATCTGTCCATAGGCCCCCATAGAGCCCCATAGACCCCATAGACACCCCACAGACACCCCATAGAGCCCCATAGACACCCCATAGAGCCCCATAGACACCCCATATCACCCCATATCACCCCATAGACCCCATAGACACCCCATAGACCCCCATCTCACCCCACACTGACCTATCTGCCCGTAGGCCCTCATAGAGCCCCATAGACACCCCATAGACACCCCATAGAAACCCATATCACCCCATAGAGCCCCATAGACACCCCATTGAGCCCCATATCACCCCATATCACCCCATATCACCCCATAGAGCCCCATATCACCCCATAGAGCCCCATAGACACCCCATAGACCCCATAGACACCCCATAGAGCCCCATAGACCCCATAGACACCCCATAGAGCCCCATATCACCCCATAGAGCCCCATAGACACCCCATAGAGCCCCATATCACCCCATATCACCCCATATCACCCCATAGAGCCCCATATCACCCCATAGAGCCACATAGATACCCCATAGAGCCCCATAGACACCCCATAGAGCCCCATAGAGCCCCATAGAGCCCCCATAGAGCCCCATAGACAACCCATATGGCCCCATAGACACCCCATAGAGCCCCATACATACCCCATAGAGCCCCATAGAGCCCCATATCACCCCATAGAGCCCCATATCACCCCATAGAGCCACATAGACACCCCATAGAGCCCCATAGACACCCCATAGACACCCCATAGAGCCCCATAGAGCCCCATAGACACCCCATAGAGCCCCATAGACACCCCATAGAGCCCCATAGACCCCATAGACACCCCATAGACCCCCATATACCCCACACTGACCTATCTGTCCATAGGCCCCCATAGAGCCCCATAGACCCCATAGACACCCCATAGAGCCCCATAGACACCCCATAGACCCCCCATATACCCCACACTGACCTATCTGCCCATAGGCCCCCATAGAGCCCCATAGAGCCCCATAGACACCCCATAGACACCCCATAGAGCCCCATAGACACCCCATAGAGCCCCATATCACCCCATATCACCCCATAGACACCCCATAGAGCCCCATAGATCCCCATAGAGCCCCCATAGAGCCCCATAGACAACCCATATGGCCCCATAGACACCCCATAGACACCATAGAGACCCCATATCACCCCATATCACCCCACAGAGCCCCATAGACCCCATAGACACCCCATAGAGCCCCATAGACACCCCATATCACCCCATAGACACCCCATATCACCCCATATCACCCCACAGACCCCCCATATACCCCACACTGACCTATCTGCCCGTAGGCCCCCATAGAGCCCCATAGACACCCCATAGAGCCCCATAGACACCCCATATCACCCCATAGAGCCCCATAGACACCCCATCTCACCCCATAGACCCCCCATATACCCCACACTGACCGATCTGCCCGTAGGCCATACTAATGAGGCGCTCGTTAACGAGTTTATCGGATCTCGGGTTCCTCGGCTGCCGCTTCATGATGTCGCTCTCGGCCGCTTCGTAGGCCAGGGAGATGGCGGGGACCTGGGGGGCAGCAACAAGGTTATGGGGCAGCTATGGGGCAGCTATGGGGCAGCTATGGGGCAGGATGGGGCAGCTATGGGGCAGGATGGGGCAGCTATGGGGCAGCTATGGAGCAGCTATGGGGCAGCTATGGGGCAGGATGGGGCAGCTATGGGGCAGGATGGGGCAGCTATGGGGCAGCTATGGGGCAGGTTGTGGGGTGCTATGGGGCAGCTATGGGGCAGGTTGTGGGGTGATATGGGGCAGCTATGGGGCAGGTTGTGGGGTGCTATGGGGCAGCTATGGGGCAGGTTGTGGGGTGCTATGGGGCAGCTATGGGGCAGGTTGTGGGGCACTATGGGGCAGCTATGGGGCAGCTGTGGGGCAGCTATGGGGTCTCTATGGGGCAGCTATGGGGCAGGATGGGGGTTCATCTATGGGGCAGGATGGGGCAGCTATGGGGCAGGTTGTGGGGTGCTATGGGGCAGCTATGGGGCAGCTATGGGGCAGGATGGGGGTCCCTCTATGGGGCAGCTATGGGGCAGCTATGGAGCAGCTATGGGGCAGCTATGGGGCAGCTATGGGGCAGCTATGGGGCAGGATGGGGTTCCCTCTATGGGGCAGCTATGGGGCAGCTATGGGGCGCTATGGGGCAGCTATGGGGCAGGATGGGGGTCCCTCTATGGGGCAGCTATGGGGCAGCTATGGAGCAGCTATGGGGCAGCTATGGGGCAGCTATGGGGCAGCTATGGGGCAGGATGGGGTTCCCTCTATGGGGCAGCTATGGGGCAGCTATGGGGCGCTATGGGGCAGCTATGGGGCAGGATGGGGGTCCCTCTATGGGGCAGCTATGGGGCAGCTATGGAGCAGCTATGGGGCAGCTATGGGGCAGCTATGGGGCAGGATGGGGGTCCCTCTATGGGGCAGCTATGGGGCAGGATGGGGGTCCCTCTGTAGGGCAGCTATGGGGCAGGTTGTAGGGTGCTATGGGGCAGCTATGGGGCAGCTATGGGGCACTATGGGGCAGCTATAGGGCAGCTATGGGGCAGCTATGGGGCAGCTATGGGGTCTCTATGGGGCAGCTATGGGGCAGGATGGGGGTTCATCTGTGGGGCAGGATGGGGCAGCTATGGGGCAGGTTGTGGGGTGCTATGGGGCAGCTATGGGGCAGCTGACCATGTCGGTGCCCAGGTCGATGCAGAGGATGGTGATGGTGCCCAGGGGCAGCCATGGGGCAGCTATGGGGCATTTTAGGACCCTAAATGGGGCCCTATGGGGCAGCTATGGGGCAGCTATGGGGCAGCTATGGGGCAGCTGACCATGTCGGTGCCCAGGTCGATGCAGAGGATGGTGATGGTGCCCAGGGGCAGCGGGATGTTGGCCATGATGAAGAGCAGGAAGGGGGTGATCTCGGGGATGTTGCTGGTCAATGTGTAGGCGATGGATTTCTTCAGGTTGTCGAAGATCAGGCGGCCTGGGGGGCAGACCCATAGATCACGACCCATAGATCCCCAGACCCATAGATCTGGACCCATAGATCCGGACCCATAGATCATGACCCATAGATCTGGACCCATAGATCACGACCCATAGATCTGGACCCATAGATCTGGACCCATAGATCTGGACCCATAGATCCCCAGACCCATAGATCTGGACCCATAGATCCCCAGACCCATAGATCACGACCCATAGATCACGACCCATAGATCTGGACCCATAGATCAGGACCCATAAATCCCCAGACCCATAGATCCAGTCCCATATATCCAGATACAAAGAGATCTTGACCCATAGATCTGGACACACAGATCCCCAGACCCATAGATCTGGACCCATAGATCCCCAGACCCATAGATCTGGACCCATAGATCACGACCCATAGATCCGGACCCATAGATCCGGACCCATAGATCCTGACCCATAGATCTGGACCCATAGATCTGGACCCATAGACCCCCAGACCCATAGATCTGGACCCATAGATCATGACCCATAGATCCGGACCCATAGATCCCCAGACCCATAGATCAGGACCCATAGATCACGACCCATAGATCCGGACCCATAGATCACGACCCATAGATCCCCAGACCCATAGATCCAGTCCCATAGATCCTGACCCATAGATCTGGACCCATAGATCATGACCCATAGATCCTGACCCATAGATCCCTGGACACACAGATCCCCAGACCCATAGATCCTGACCCATAGATCACGACCCATAGATCCGGACCCATAGATCACGACCCATAGATCATGACCCATAGATCTGGACCCATAGATCTAGACCCATAGATCCAGTCCCATAAATCCTGACCCACAGATCCCTGGACACACAGATCCCCAGACCCATAGATCAGGACCCATAGATCTGGACCCATAGATCCCCAGACCCATAGATCTGGATCCATAGATCACGACCCATAGATCTGGACCCATAGATCCCCAGACCCATAGACCCCCAGACCTATAGATCTGGACCCATAGATCACGACCCATAGATCTGGACCCATAGATCAGGACCCATAGATCCTGACCCATAGATCCCTGGACACACAGATCCCCAGACCCATAGATCTGGACCCATAGATCTGGACCCATAGATCTGGACCCATAGATCCCCAGACCCATAGATCTGGACCCATAGATCACGACCCATAGATCCGGACCCATATATCCAGATACAAAGAGATCTTGACCCATAGATCTGGACACACAGATCCCCAGACCCATAGATCTGGACCCATAGATCACGACCCATAGATCCCCAGACCCATAGATCTGGACCCATAGATCACGACCCATAGATCCAGACCCATAAATCTTGACCCATAGATCCCTGGACACACAGATCCCCAGACCCATAGATCCGGACCCATAGATCATGACCCATAGATCCCCAGACCCATAGATCTGGACCCATAGATCAGGACCCATAGATCAGGACCCATAGATCACGACCCATAGATCCAGACCCATAGATCCCCAGACCCATAGATCTGGACCCATAGATCCCCAGACCCATAGATCTGGACCCATAGATCCCCAGACCCATAGATCTGGACCCATAGATCACGACCCATAGATCCAGACCCATAAATCTTGACCCATAGATCCCTGGACACACAGATCCCCAGACCCATAGATCCGGACCCATAGATCATGACCCATAGATCCCCAGACCCATAGATCTGGACCCATAGATCAGGACCCATAGATCAGGACCCATAGATCACGACCCATAGATCCAGACCCATAGATCCCCAGACCCATAGATCTGGACCCATAGATCCCCAGACCCATAGATCTGGACCCATAGATCACGACCCATAGATCCCCAGACCCATAGATCTGGACCCATAGATCACGACCCATAGATCCCCAGACCCATAGATCTGGACCCATAGATCTGGACCCATAGATCACGACCCATAGATCCGGACCCATAGATCAGGACCCATAGATCCTGACCCATAAATCCCCAGACCCATAGATCCAGTTCCATAGATCCTGACCCATAGATCCCTGGACACACAGATCCCCAGACCCATAGATCTGGACCCATAGATCCCCAGACCCATAGATCCAGTCCCATATATCCAGATACAAAGAGATCCTGACCCATAGATCTCCAGACCTATCTGAACCCACAGATCCTGCCCCACACCTCTGCCCCCCACCTCTGCCCCACAGCTCTCCCCCCTGCCCCACAGTTCTGCCCCACAGATCCCCCACATGTCCCTCCCCCTGTCCCCCATAGATCCTGCCCCACATCTCTGCCCCACAGCTCCCCCCCTGCTCTCCATCTCTTCCCCCCACCTCTGCCCCATAGCTCTGCCCCCCATACCTGCCTCATAGATCCCCCCCTGCCCCCCATCCCTGCCCCATAGATCCCCCCTGCCCCCATTCCCTGCCCCATAGATCCCCCCCTGCCCCCCATCCCTGCCCCCCATCCCTGCCCCATAGCTCCCCCCCTGCCCCATAGCTCCCCCCCTGCCCCATAGATCCCCCCCTGCCCCACATCTCTGCCCCATAGCTCCCCCCCTGCCCCATAGCTCCCCCCCTGCCCCACAGATCCCCCCCTGCCCCACATCCCTGCCCCATAGCTCCCCCCCTGCCCCATAGCTCCCCCCCTGCCCCACAGATCCCCCCCTGCCCCACATCCCTGCCCCATAGCTCCCCCCCTGCCCCATAGCTCCCCCCCTGCCCCATAGATCCCCCCCTGCCCCACATCTCTGCCCCATAGCTCCCCCCCTGCCCCATAGCTCCCCCCCTGCCCCACAGATCCCCCCCTGCCCCACATCCCTGCCCCATAGCTCCCCCCCTGCCCCATAGCTCCCCCCCTGCCCCACAGATCCCCCCCTGCCCCACATCCCTGCCCCATAGCTCCCCCCCTGCCCCATAGATCCCCCCACCTTCCTCGACGCCGGTGACGATGGATGCGAAGTTGTCGTCCAATAGGATCATGTCGGCCGCCTGCTTGGACACGTCGGAGCCAGCGATTCCCATCGCGACCCCAATGTCGGCCTTCTTTAGGGCCGGGGAGTCATTGACCCCATCACCCGTCACAGCCACTATGGCGCCCTATAGGATCAATGGGGGTATTGGGGTCAATGGGGGTATTGGGGTCAATGGGGTCTATGGGGTGAATGGGGGTATTGGGGTCAATGGGGGCTATGGGGGTATTGGGATCAATGGGGTCTATGGGGTGAATGGGGGTATTGGGATCAATGGGGTCTATGGGGTCAGTGGGGGTATTGGGGTCAATGGGGTCTATGGGGTCAATGGGGGTATTGGGGTCAATGGGGTCTATGGGGTCTATGGGGGTATTGGGGTCAATGGGGTCTATGGGGTCTATGGGGGTATTGGGGTCAATGGGGTCTATGGGGTCTATGGGGTCTATGGGGTGAATGGGGGTATTGGGGTGAATGGGGGTATTGGGATCAATGGGGTCAATGGGGGTATTGGGGTCAATGGGGTCAATGGGGTCAGTGGGGGTATTGGGCTCAATGGGGTCAATGGGGTCTATGGGGGTATTGGGATCAATGGGGTCTATGGGGTGAATGGGGGTATTGGGGTCAATGGGGGTATTGGGGTCAATGGGGTCTATGGGGTCAATGGGGGTATTGGGATCAGTGGGGTCAATGGGGTCTATGGGGTCAATGGGGGTATTGGGATCAGTGGGGGCAATGGGGTCTATGGGCTCAATGGGGTCTATGGGGTCAATGGGGTATTGGGATCAATGGGGTCTATGGGGTCAATGGGGGTATTGGGGTCAATGGGGTCTATGGGGTCTATGGGGGTATTGGGCTCAATGGGGTCTATGGGGTCAATGGGGGTATTGGGATCAATGGGGTCTATGGGGTGAATGGGGGTATTGGGATCAATGGGGTCTATGGGGTGAATGGGGGTATTGGGGTCAATGGGGTCTATGGGGTCAATGGGGGTATTGGGGTCAATGGGGTCTATGGGGTCTATGGGGTCAATGGGGGTATTGGGCTCAATGGGGTCAATGGGGTCTATGGGGGTATTGGACTCAGTGGGGTCAGTGGGGGTATTGGGGTCAATGGGGTCAATGGGGTCAGTGGGGGTATTGGGGTCTATGGGGTCAATGGGGGTATTGGGATCAATGGGGTCAATGGGGGTATTGGGATCAATGGGGTCTATGGGGTCTATGGGGTCTATGGGGTCAATGGGGTCAATGGGGTCAATGGGGTCAATGGGGGCTATGGGGGTATTGGGGTCAATGGGGTCTATGGGGTCAATGGGGGTATTGGGGTCAATGGGGTCTATGGGGTGAATGGGGGTATTGGGATCAATGGGGTCCCATCACAACCCCAATGTCGGCCTTCTTTAGGGCCGGGGAGTCATTCACCCCATCACCCGTCACGGCCACTATGGCGCCCTATAGGATCAATGGGGGTATTGGGGTCAATGGGGGTATTGGGGTCAATGGGGTCTATGGGGGTATTGGGCTCAATGGGGTCTATGGGGTCAATGGGGGTATTGGGGTCAATGGGGTCTATGGGGTCAATGGGGGTATTGGGATCAATGGGGGCAATGGGGTCTATGGGCTCAATGGGGTCTATGGGGTCAATGGGGTATTGGGATCAATGGGGTCTATGGGGTCAATGGGGGTATTGGGATCAATGGGGTCAATGGGGTCAATGGGGGTATTGGGATCAATGGGGGCAATGGGGTCTATGGGCTCAATGGGGTCTATGGGGTCAATGGGGTATTGGGATCAATGGGGTCTATGGGGTCAATGGGGGTATTGGGATCAATGGGGTCAATGGGGTCAATGGGGGTATTGGGCTCAATGGGGTCTATGGGGGTATTGGGATCAATGGGGTCTATGGGGTCAATGGGGGTATTGGGCTCAATGGGGTCTATGGGGTCAGTGGGGGTATTGGGCTCAATGGGATCAGTGGGGGTATTGGGGTGAATGGGGGTATTGGGATCAATGGGATCAATGGGGGCAATGGGGTCTATGGGCTCAATGGGGTCTATGGGGTCAATGGGGTATTGGGATCAATGGGGTCTATGGGGTCAATGGGGTATTGGGGTCAATGGGGTCTATGGGGGTGAATGGGGGTATTGGGATCAATGGGGTCTATGGGGTGAATGGGGGTATTGGGGTCAATGGGTGTATTGGGATCAATGGGGTCTATGGGGTCAATGGGGGTATTGGGGTCAATGGGGTCAGTGGGGTCAATGGGGTCAATGGGGGCTATGGGAGTATTGGGATCAATGGGGTCTATGGGGTCTATGGGGTCAATGGGGGTATTGGGATCAATGGGGTCTATGGGGTCTATGGGGGTACTGGGCTTAATGGGGTCTATGGGGTCTATGGGGTCTATGGGGGTATTGGGGTCAATGGGGTCTATGGGGTCAATGGGGGTATTGGGCTCAATGGGAGTATTGGACTCAATGGGGTGAATGGGGGTATTGGGGTCAATTGGGACATTAAAGTCAATGGGGTCAATGGGGCCATGGGGGTCAATGGGAGTATTGGACTCAGTGGGGTGAATGGGGGTATTGGGCTCAATGGGGTCAATGGGGTCTATGGGGTGAATGGGGGTATTGGGGTCAATGGGGTCAATGGGGTCTATGGGGTGAATGGGGACATTGGGGTGAATGGGGTTATTGGGGTGAATGGGATGAATGGGGGCAATGGGGTCAATGAAGTGAATGAATGAGGTGAAGTGGATGAATGGGGTGAGGCCAATGGGGTGAATGAATGAATGGGCTGAGGTGAATGAATGGGGTGAATGGGGTGAATGAATGAATGGGGTGAATGGGGTGAATGGGGTGAATGAATGAATGGGGTGAATGAATGGGGTGAGATTCTCTGATTTGGGGCCATTTTGGGGCCATTTAGGGCCATTTTGGGGCCATTTTTGGGCCCATTTGGGTCAGTTCTGATCTGTTTGGGTCCATTTTGGGTCATTTTGGGTCCATTTGGGTCCAATTTTGCCCATTTTTGGCCCAATTTGGGTCATTCTGGGGCCAATTTTCCCCATTTGGGGTCATTTTTGGTCCATTTTTGCCCATTTTGGGATCAATTTAGGGCCATTTTCCCCCATTTTTGGTCCATTTCTTTCCATTTTGGACCCATTTAGGCTCATTCTGGGGCCATTTTGGGCTCATTTAGGGTCATTTTTGGTCAATATTTGCCCATTTTAGGCTCATTTTGGGTCCAATTTGCCCATTTTCCCTTATTTCTCCCCATTCTTGTTCTATTTTTGCCCATTTTTGCTCACTTTTGCTCTATTTTTCCCCATTTTTAGCCCATTTTAGCCCATTTTGGACCCATTTTGGGTCATTCTGGGGCCATTTTGGGCTCATTTAGGGTCATTTAGGGTCAATATTTGCCCATTTGGGGCCCATTATGGGACATTTTTGGCCCATTTTTCCCCATTTTTAGCCCATTTCTGCCCATTTTAGCCCATTTTGGACCCATTTAGGCTCATTCTGGGGCTATTTTGGACCCATTTAGGCTCATTCTGGGGCCATTTGGGGCCCATTTAGGGTCATTTTTGGTCAATATTTGCCCATTTTTGCTCACTTTTGCTCTATTTTTACCCATTTTCGGCCCATTTTTGCCCATTTCTGCCCATTTTCGGCCCATTTTCCCACCTGTCTCTGACAGCCCTCGACGATGATGAGTTTCTGCTGTGGTGACGTCCTTGCGAACACGATCTCGGTGTGATTCTGGAGGATCTCGTCGATCTGCTCTGAGCTCATGTCCTTCAGGTCCGTCCCATGGATCACACACGCCTTGGCGTCCCTATAGGACACAATGGGACCCCATAGCACCCCATAGAACACAATGGAACCCCATAGAACCCCATATCCCTCATATAACCCCCATATCCCCCCATATCTCCCCATATCCCCCCCCATATAACCCTATATAACCCCATATCCCCCCCATATAACCCTATATAACCCCATATCCCCCCCATATAACCCTATAAACCCCATATAACCCTAATCTCCCCATATCCCCCCCATATAACCCCATATCCCCCCATATAACCCCATATAACCCCATATCCCCCCATATAACCCCATATCCCCCCATATAACCCCATATCCCCCCCATATAACCCCATATCCCCCTATATAACCCCATATCCCCCCATATCCCCCCATATAAACCCCATATAACCCCATATAACCCCATATCCCCCCCATATCTCCCCATATAACCCTATATCCCCCCATATAACCCCATATCCCCCCATATCCCCCCATATAACCCCATATCCCCCCATATCCCCCCATATAACCCCATATCCCCCCATATCCCCCCATATAACCCCATATCCCCCCATATCCCCCCATATAACCCCATATAACCCCATATCCCCCCATATAACCCCATATAACCCCATATCCCCCCATATAACCCCATATCCCCCCCATATAACCCCATAAAACCCCAATATAACCCCATATCCCCCCCATATAACCCCAATATAACCCCATATCCCCCCATATCCCCCCATATAACCCACTATATCTGTCATATAACCCCATATCCCCCCATATAACCCCATATCCCCCCATATAACCCCATATCTCCCCATATCCCCCCATATCCCCCCATATAACCCCCATATCCCCCCATATAACCCCATATCTCCCCCATATCTCCCCATATCCCCCCATATCCCCCCATATAACCCCATATCCCCCCATATAACCCCATATAACCCCATATCCCCCCATATAACCCCATATAACCCCATATCTCACCGTGGGTTGACCTGGCTGACGGGGATGTTGAGGCCCCCATATCCCCCCCATATAACCCCATATCCCCCCATATCCCCCCATATAACCCCATATCCCCCCATATAACCCCATAAAACCCCAATATAACCCCATATCCCCCCCATATAACCCCATATCCCCCCATATCTCCCCCATATCCCCCCCATATCCCCCCATATAACCCCATATCCCCCCATATAACCCCATATAACCCCATATCCCCCCATATCCCCCCATATAACCCCATATAACCCCACATCTCACCGTGGGTTGACCTGGCTGACGGGGATGTTGAGCCGGGCCGCGATGTCCTCCACGGTCTCGTTGCCCTCCGAGATGATCCCGACCCCTTTAGCGATGGCTTTGGCCGTTATGGGGTGGTCCCCAGTCACCATGATCACCTATGGGACCCCATAGGGTTATATGGGGTTATAAAGTGTTATATGGGGGGGATATGGGGTTATATGGGGGGATATGGGGTTATATGGGGTTATATGGGGGGATATGGGGTTATATGGGGTTATATGGGGGGATATGGGGTTATATGGGGTTATATGGGGTTATAGGGTGTTATATGGGGGGATATGGGGTTATATGGGGGGATATGGGGTTATATGGGGTTATATGGGGGGATATGGGGTTATATGGGGGGGATATGGGGTTATATGGGGTTATATGGGGGGGATATGGGGTTATATGGAATTATATGGGGGGGATATGGGGTTATATGGGGGGATATGGGGTTATATGGGGGGATATGGGGGGGATATGGGGTTATATGGGGGGGATATAGGGGGGATATGGGGTTATATGGGGGGATATGGGGTTATATGGGGGGATATGGGGGGATATGGGGGGATATGGGGTTATATGGGGGGATATGGGGGGATATGGGGTTATATGGGGGGGATATGGGGGTACCCCCTTTGCGATGGCTTTGGCCGTTATGGGGTGGTCCCCAGTCACCATGATCACCTATGGGACCCCATAGGGTTATATGGGGTTATATGGGGGGATATGGGGGTTATATGGGGTTATATGGGGGGATATGGGGGGGATATGGGGTTATATGGGGGTATATGGGGGGGATATGGGGTTAAATGGGGGTATATGGGGTTATATGGGGGTATATCTGGGATTAAATGGGGGCTATTGGGGTATAAGGGGGGTATGTGGGGGGGATATGGGGTTATATGGATTTATATGGGGCTCTATAGGGTGTCTATGGTGTTCTATGCGGCTCTATGAAGCTCTGTGGGGCTCTATGGGTCTCTATGGGTCTCTATGGGGTCCCTATGGGTCTCTATGGGGTCTCTATGTGTCTCTATAGGTCTCTATGTGTCTCTATGTGTCTCTATGGGTCTCTATGTGTCCCTATGGGGTCTCTATGGGTCCCTATGGGTTTCTATAGGGTCTCTATGGGTCCCTATGGGTTTCTATGGGGTCTCTATGTGTCTCTATGTGTCTCAATGGGTCTCTATGGGTCTCTATGGGTCCCTATGTGTCTCTATGGGGTCCCTATGGGTCTCTATGGGTCTCTATGGGTCCCTATGTGTCTCTATGGGGTCCCTATGGGTCTCTATGGGGTCTCTATGGGTCTCTATGTGTCTCTATGTGTCCCTATGGGGTCCCTATGGGTCTCTATGTGTCTCTATGTGTCCCTATGGGGTCTCTATGGGGTTTCTATGGGTCCCTATGTGTCTCTATGGGGTTTCTATGGGGTTTCTATGGGTCTCTATGGGGTTTCTATGGGGTCTCTATGGGGTCTCTATGGGTCCCTATGGATCCTTATGGGTCTATATGGGTCACTATCGGTCCCTATGGGTTTCTATGGGGTTTCTATGGGTCTCTATGGGGTCTCTATGTGTCTCTATGGGTCTCTATGGGGTCTCTATGGGGTCTCTATGTGTCTCTATGGGTCCCTATGTGTTTCTATGGGGTCCCTATGTGTCTCTATGTGTCCCTATATGTCTCTATGGTCTCTATGGTTCCCTATGGGTCTCTATGGGTCTCTATGTGTCTCTATGGGGTCTCTATGTGTCTCTATGGGTCTCTATGGGTCCCTATGGGTTTCTATGGGGTCCCTATGTGTCTCTATGGTTCCCTATGGGGTCTCTATAGGTCTCTATGGGGTCTCTATGGGTCTCTATGGGTTTCTATGGGGTCTCTATGGGTCTCTATGGGTCCCTATGTGTCTCTATGGGTCTCTATGTGTCTCTATGTGTCTCTATGGGTCTCTATGGGTCCCTATGGGTTTCTATGGGGTCTCTATGGTTCCCTATGGGGTCTCTATGGGTCTCTATGGGGCAGCCCCCCACCTTAATCCCAGCACTCCGACACTTCCCAACAGCGTCCGGCACCGCAGCCCGGGGGGGGTCGATCATGGACATGAGCCCCACGAAACACAAATTGTCGGTGGCGAAATTGACGTCGTCGCAATCGAAAGCGAAACCTTTGGGGTATTGATCCTCGGGGAGGTAGAAGTGGCAGAACCCTGTAAGAAGAAAATGGGGAGGGGGGCGAGGTGAGACCCCTCCCCATATTAAACTCTATATATTAAACTGCGCTACTGCAGCGCCATCTAGTGGCCACTAATGGAACTGCAGGTATATAGCGCCATCTAGTGGCCACTAATGGAACGGCAGGCATGTAGCGTCATCTAGTGGCCACTAATGGTACTGCAGGTATATAGCGCCTTCTAGTGGCCACTAATGGAACTGCAGGTATATAGCGCCATTTAGTGGCCACTAATGGAACTGCAGGTATATAGCGCCATCTAGTGGCCACTAATGGAACTGCAGGCATATAGCGCCATCTAGTGGCCATAAATGGGATAACACCCCCCCAAAGGAACAGCGCTGAAGAGCCCCAGAGACCACCAAAGATCCCCATAACCACCCCATAACCACCCTATATCCCCCATAACCACCCCAAATCCCCCATAACCCCCCATAGAACCCCCATATCCCCCTATAACCGCCCCAAATCCCCCCATAACAGCCCTATAACCCCCCATAACCACCCCAAATATCCCCATAACACCCCATAACCCCCCATTACCATCCCAAATCCCCCTATAACCCCCCATAACAGCCCCATAACCACCCATAGGACCCCCATAACCCCCCATAAGAGCCTCCTATCCCCCCATAGGATCCCATAGGACACCATAGGACCCCCATAGCCCTCTATATCCCCCTATAACCACCCTATATCCCCCCATAGGAAGCCCCCATACCCAGCACTCTCTCTCCGAGCCCCCCCAGCTCCAGGTATGCGTTCTGGAAGGCCTCAATAACCCCCCATAACCCCCCTAAAACCCCCCCTAGGACCCCATAACAGCCCCATAGACCCCTATATCCCCCCATAGGACCCCATAGGACTCCATAGGACCCCCATAGCCTCCCAATAGACCCCTATATCCCCCCATAACCACCCCATATCCCCCCATAACAGCCCCATAACCCCCTATAACAGCCCCATAACCCCCCATAGGACCCCCATAACCCCCCATAACAGCCTCATAACCCCCCATAACAGCCCCATAGCCCCCTATATCCCCCCATATCCCCCCATAGATACCCAGCACTCTCTCTCCCAGCCCCCCCAGCTCCAGGTATGCGTTCTGGAAGGCCTCAATAACCCCCCATAACCCCCCTATAACCCCCCCTAGGACCCCATAACGGCCCCATAGACCCCTATATCCCCCCATAGGACCCCATAGGACTCCATAAGACCCCCATAGCCTCCCAATAGACCTCTATATCCCCCCATAACCCCCCAAATCCCCCCATAGCCCCCCCATATCCCCCCATAACCCCCTATATCCCCCTATAACCACCCCATAGGACCCCATAGGACCCCATAGTAGCCCCCCATACCCAGCACTCTCTCTCCCAGCCCCCCCAGCTCCAGGTAGGCATTCTGGAAGGCCTCAATAACCCCCCATAACCCCCCTATATCCACCCCATAGACCCCTATATCCCCCCATAACCACCCCAAATCCCCCCATAACAACCCCATATCCCCCTATATCCCCCTATAACCCCCTATATCCCCCCATAACCACCCCAAATCCCCCCATAGCCTCCCATTACCACCCCATAGGACCCCATAGGACCCCCATAGCCCCCTATATCCCCCCATAGGACCCCATAGTAGCCCCCCATACCCAGCACTCTCTCTCCCAGCCCCCCCAGCTCCAGGTATGCGTTCTGGAAGGCCTCAATAACCCCCCATAACCCCCCATAACAGCCTCATAGACCCCTATATCCCCCCATAGGACCCCATAGGACCCCCATAGACCCCCCATAGACACCTATATCCCCCCATAGACCCCCATATCTCATACCCAGCACTCTCTCTCCGAGCCCCCCCAGCTCCAGGTATGCGTTCTGGAAGGCCTCAATAACCCCCCATATCCCCCCATAGCCCCCCATAACCACCCCATATCCCCCCATAGGACCCCATAGTAGCCCCCCATACCCAGCACTCTCTCTCCCAGCCCCCCCAGCTCCAGGTACGCGTTCTGGAAGGCCTCAATAACCCCCCATAACCCCCCTATAACCCCCTATATCCCCCCATAACCACCCCAAATTCCCCCATAGCCTCCCATTACCACCCCATAGGATCCCATAGGACCCCCATAGCCCCCTATATCCCCCTATATCCCCCCATAGGACCCCATAGTAGCCCCCCATACCCAGCACTCTCTCTCCCAGCCCCCCCAGCTCCAGGTACGCGTTCTGGAAGGCCTCAATAACCCCCCATAACCCCCCATAACAGCCCCATAACCCCCCATAGGACCCCATATCCCACCCAAATCCCCCCATAACAGCCCCATAGCCCCCTATATCCCCCCATAACCCCCCATAGGACCCCCAAATCCCCCCATAACTACCCCAAATCCCACGATATGCCCCCATATCCCCCCATAACAGCCTCATAACCCCCCATAACCCCCCATAACAGCCCCATAGATCCCTATATCCCCCCATAACCACCCCATAGGACCCCATAGGACCCACATAGCCCCCCTAAGAGACCCCCATATCTCATACCCAGCACTCTCTCTCCCAGCCCCCCCAGCTCCAGGTACGCGTTCTGAAAGGCCTCAATAACCCCCCATAACCCCCCTATAACCCCCTATAAGCCCCCATAACAGCCCCATAACCCCCTATATCCCCCCATAGGACCCCATAGGACTCCATAAGACCCCCATAGCCTCCCAATAGACCTCTATATCCCCCCATAACCCCCTATATCCCCCCATAACCCCCCAAATCCCCCCATAGCCCCCCCATATCCCCCCATAACCCCCTATATCCCCCTATAACCACCCCATAGGACCCCATAGGACCCCATAGTAGCCCCCCATACCCAGCACTCTCTCTCCCAGCCCCCCCAGCTCCAGGTACGCGTTCTGGAAGGCCTCCTTCATCTCGTCGTCCAGCGGCTGCTCCTTGCCCTGCAGCAGGATGGTGGAGCAACGATCCAGGATCCGCTCGGGGGCCCCTTTCATCACCAGCAGGTAACGGTTGTCGTTGGGGTCCTCGGTCTCGTGGATGGAGAGCTGGGGGGATATGGGGTTGTTATGGGGGGATATGGGGGGATATGGGGGGGATATAGGGGGATATATGGGGATATGGGGGGATATAGGGGGTTATGGGGGGATATGGGGGGATATAAGGGGGTTATAGGGGGTTATGGGGGGATATGGGGGGTTATAGGGGGGATATGGGGGGATATGGGGGGATATAGGGGGTTATATGGGGGGTTATGGGGGGATATGGGGGGATATGGGGGGATATGGGGGGATATAGGGGGATATAGGGGGGTTATATGGGGGGTTATGGGGGTTATGGGGGGTTATAGGGGGGATATGGGGGGATATAGGGGGTTATGGGGGGATATAGGGGGATATGGGGGGGTTATGGGGGGATATGGGGTTGTTATGGGGGGATATAGGGGGATATGGGGGGATATAAGGGGATATGGGGGGATATAGGGGGATATAGGGGGCTATGGGGGGATATGGGTGGATATAGGGGGATATAGGGGGATATGGGGTTGTTATGGGGGGATATGGGGGGATATAGGGGGATATGGGGGGATATAGGGGGGATATAGGGGGATATAGGGGGGTTATAGGGGGGATATGGGGTGGTTATGGGGGGGTATGGGGTTGTTATGGGGGGATATGGGGCAGATATGGGGCCCTAAGGGGGTTATATGGGGAGATATGGGGGGATATGGGGGGATATAGGGGGATATGGGGGGTAATGGGGGGTAATGGGGTAACGGTTGTCGTTGGGGTCCTCGGTCTCGTGGATGGAGAGCTGTGATATGGGGGGATATAGGGGGTTATGGGGTTGTTATGGGGGATATGGGGGGGTATAGGGGGGATATGGGGGGATATAGGGGGATATGGGGGGATATGGGGGGATATGGGGCTGTTATGGGGGGATATGGGGGGATATAGGGGGGTTATGGGGGGATATAGGGGGGTTATAGGGGGTTATGGGGGGATATGGGGGGTTATAGGGGGGATATGGGGGGATATGGGGGGATATAGTGGGTTATAGGGGGATATAGGGCTGTTATGGGGGGATATGGGGTTGTTATGGGGGAATATGGGGGGATATGGGGGGATATGGGGCAGATATGGGGCCCTAAGGGGGTTATATGGGGAGATATGGGGGGATATGGGGGGTAATGGGGTAACGGTTGTCGTTGGGGTCCTCGGTCTCGTGGATGGACAGCTGGGATATGGGGGGATATAGGGGGTTATATGGGGGGATATGGGGGGATATGGGGCTGTTATGGGGGGTTATGGGGGGATATGGGGTGGATATGGGAGGTTATGGGGGGATATAGGGGGATATAGGGGGGTTATAGGGGTTTATGGGGGGTAATGGGGTAACGGTTGTCGTTGGGGTCCTCGGTCTCGTGGATGGACAGCTGGGATATGGGGGGATATAGGGGGTTATATAGGGGGTTATGGGGTTGTTATGGGGGGATATAGGGGGATATGGGGCCCTAAGGGGGTTATATGGGGAGATATGGGGGGATATGGGGGGATATGGGGGGGATATAGGGGGATATAGGGGGGATATTGGTGGAGTTGAATGGGATCTATGGGATCTCTATGTGTCCCAATGGGATCTATGGGGTCCCTATAGGATCTATATGTACCTGGTACTTGTTGGTGGAGTTGAATGGGATCTATGGGATCTCTATGTGTCCCTATGGGATCTATGGGGTCCCTATAGGATCTATAGGATCTATATGTACCTGGTACTTGTTGGTGGAGTTGAAGGGGATCTATGGGATCTCTATGTGTCCCTATGGGATCTATAGGGTCTCTACGTGTCCCTATAGGATCTATGGGGTCTCTATAGGATCTATAGGATCTATAGGTCCCACCTGGTACTTGTTGGTGGAGTTGAATGGGATTTCCGCCACCTTCTTGTTCCGTTCCCTCATCACCTTCACGGACCCCGACGACAACTCGATGCATTTCAGCAGCGCCGACTCCGACGCGTCGCCGGCCACGTCCCGCTGGATGGGAACGTATAGGGATGTATAGGGGCGTATAGGGACATATAGGGGCATATAGGGGCCATACAGCCCCATAGGGACCCATAGGGATCCATATGGAGCCATACAGCCCCATAGGGACCCATACAGCCCCATAACTCCGACGCGTCGCCGGCCACGTCCCGCTATATGGGAACGTATAGGGATGTATAGGGGCATATCGGGACCAAATAGCCCCATAGGGAGTCATAGGGGCCCATATCCCCCCATATAACCCCATATCCCCCCTATATCCCCCCATATCCCCCCATAGACCCCCTTTATGACCCCTTATGGACCCCCATATCCCCCCATATAACCCTATATCCCCCCTATATCCCCCCATATCCCCCCTATATCCCCCCATAACCCCCCTATATCCCCCCATAGACCCCCTTTATGACCCCTTATGGACCCCCATATCCCCCCATATCTCCCAATATCCCCCCATAGACCCCCTTTATGACCCCTTATGAACCCCCATATCCCCCTATATCCCCCCTATATCCCCCCATATCCCCCCATAGACCCCCTTTATGACCCCTTATGAACCCCCATATCCCCCTATATCCCCCCTATATCCCCCCATATCCCCCCATAGACCCCCTTTATGACCACTTATGGACCCCCATATCCCCCCATATCCCCCCATAGACCCCCTTTATGACCCCTTATGAACCCCCATATCCCCCTATATCCCCCCATATCCCCCCATAGACCCCCTTTCTGACCCCATATCCCACCTTGAGGATGGGCACGTTCTCCTGCCCCCCTTTGAACACGGCTCTGTTGCACAGCCCGGCGATATGAGATAACGCCACCCACGTGGCCGAGCTCTTATCGAACGCGGTGCCTGGATCCAACACAGCGACACCCGGCGGACGGGAGGGGAATTGCAACAAACGGAGAGACACCATAGGGATACATTGAGACCCATAGAGACCCATAGGGATACATTGAGACCCATAGAGACCCATAGGGATACATTGAGACCCCATAGGGACCCCATAGGGACCCATAGAGATACATTGAGACCCATAGAGACCCCATAGAAATACATAGAGACCCCATAGAGACCCATAGAGATACATTGAGACCCATAGAGACCCATAGGGACCCCATAGAGACCCATAAAGACCTATAGAGACCCATAAAGACCTATAGAGACCCCATAGAGACCCCATAGGAACCCATAGGGACACACAGAGACCCCATATGTCCCCATATCCCCCCTATATCACCCCATTACCCCCCTATAACCCCCCATATCACCCCATAACCACCCCATATCACCCCACATCCCCCCCTATAGCCCCATAACCACCCCATATCAGCCCCATATCACCCCATTACACCCCTGTAGCCCCCCATATCACCCCATAACCACCCCATATCCCCCCCTATAGCCCCATATACCCCCCCATATCACCCCATATCCCCCCTCTATGACCCCATATCTCACCATATCACCCCATAACCCACCCCTATGACCCCATATCAGCCCCATATCCCCCCATATCACCCCATAACCACCTCATATCCCCCCTATATCACCCCATATCCCCCTTCTATCACCCCATGTCCCCCCCTCTGACCGCATATCCCCCCATATCACCCCATAACCACCCCATATAACCCCATGTCCCCCTACTATGGCCCCATATCACCCCATATCAGCCCCATATAGCCCTATATCCCCCCCATATCACCCCATATCCCCCCATAACCACCCCATATCCCCCTCCTATGGCCCCATATGACCCCATATCATCCCCATACCCCCCCCATATCACCCCATATCCCCCCTCTATGGCCCGATATCCCCCCATATCAGCCCCATATCCCCCCATATTCCCCCCTATGACCCCATATCCCCCCAGATCACCCCATAACCAACCCATATAACCCCATATCCCCCTCCTGTGGCCCCATATCCCCCCATATCCCCCCATATCAGCCCCATATCCCCCCATATCACCACCCTATGACCCCATATCCCCCCATATCACCCCATAACCACCCCATATCCCCCTCCTATGGCCCCATATCACCCCATATAACCCCATATCCCCCTCCTGTGGCCCCATATCCCCCCATATCACCCCATATCCCCCCCATATCACCCCATATCCCCCCCATATCACCCCATAACCACCCCGTATCACTCCATAACCACCCCGTATCCCCCCCTATGACCCCATATCACCCCATATCCCCCCCTATAGCCCCATATCCCCCTCCTATGGCCCCATATCCCCCCATATCACCCCATATCCCCCCCATATCACCCCATAACCACCCCGTATCACTCCATAACCACCCCGTATCCCCCTCCTATGGCCCCATATCCCCCCATATCCCCCCTATATCACCCCATATCACCCCATAACCAACCCATATAACCCCATATCCCCCCATATCCCCCCCATATCACCCCATAACCACCCCGTATCACTCCATAACCACCCCGTATCCCCCCCTATGACCCCATATAACCCCATATCCCCCCCTATAGCCCCATATCCCCCTCCTATGGCCCCATATCCCCCCATATCACCCCTTAACCCACCCCATAACCAACCTATATAACCCCATATCCCCCCATATCCCCCCATATCACCCCATAAGTACCGGACTGATCCTCGGTGGTATCAGCCTCGTGGATCTGGTTGTCGAACCACATATGGGCCACAGTCATCCTGTTCTGGGTCAGGGTCCCGGTCTTATCAGAGCAGATGGTGGATGTGGATCCCAAGGTCTCCACGGCCTCAAGGTTCTTCACCAGGCAGTTCTTCCTGGCCATACGTTTGGCCGTGAGTGTCAGGCACACCTGGGGGTCATTAGTTCATTCATTAACATCGGCGTTAATTAATTAATACGGTTCTAATTGGGGGGGGGGGGGGTGTTCATTGAATCGCGTGTATCTATCGCCACCTGGTGGCCAGATGTGGAACTGCAACCACAGTGTATCTCTATCGCCCCCTGGTGGCCAGATAAGGAACTGCAGCCACAGTGTATCTCTATCGCCACCTGGTGGCCAGATGTGGAACTGCAGCCACCGTGTATCTCTATCGCCCCCTGGTGGCCAGATAAGGAACTGCAGCCACCGTGTATCTTTATCGCCACCTGGTGGCCAGATATGGAACTGCAGGTACAGTGTATCTCTATCGCCCCCTGGTGGCCAGATATGGAACTGCAGCCACCGTGTATCTCTATCGCCCCCTGGAGCGAATGAACGTTGTAATTAACGGGTGAGTTAATTAAGGAGCGGTATAAGGGTTAATTAATGAGGGGTATAATGGGAGAGGGGGAGAATTAGACAGGGAAGGGATGGGATGGAGTGCTCCCCATTACTCCCCATTGCTCCCCATTGCTCCCTATTGCTCCCTATCGCCCCCTAGTGGCCATTCATGGAACTGCAGCCAAAAAGCTCCTCAATTAACATAATAGCTCATTAATTACCCTAATTACTATTAATTATCCTTACAGTGACAGTGGCCAGCAGCCCCTCGGGCACATTGGCCACAATGATCCCGATGAGGAAGATGACGGCTTCCAGTAATTAGTGGGGTCATTAATAAACCCAACCCATTGCTCCCTATTGCCCCTATTGCCCCCATTGATCCCTATTGCCCCCTATTGATCCATATTGCCCCTATTGCCCCCTGGTGTCCATTAAGGGAACTGCAGGCAGTGCTCCCTATTGCCCCTATTGCCCCTATTGCCCCCTATTGATCCCTATTGATTCCTATTGCTCCCCATTGCTCCCTATTGCCCCCTGGTGTCCATTAAGGGAACTGCAGGCAATGAATTCTATTGATCCCTATTGCTCCCTACTGCCCCCTGGTGGCCATTAAGGGAACTGCAGGCACTGCTCCCCATTGTTCCCTATTGCCCCTTATTGCTCCCTATTGCCCCCTTGTGGCCATACAAGGAACTGCATGCAACACCGCCCCCTAGTGGCCATTAAAGGAACTGCACCCTATTGATCCCTATTGCTCCCTATTGCCCCCTAGTGTTCAATCATGGAACTGCAAGCAAACTTAATAGCTCATTAACCTAATTATTAATTATCCTTACAGTGACAGTGGCCAGCAGCCCCTCGGGCACATTGGCCACAATGATCCCGATGAGGAAGATGACGGCCTCCAGTAATTAGTGGGGTCATTAATAAACCCAACCCAGTGCTCCCTATTGCCCCTATTGCCCCCCATTGATCCCTATTACTCCCTATTGCTTCCTACTGCCCCCTGGTGGCCATTAAGGGAACTGCAGGCACTGCTCCCCATTGCTCCCTATTGCTCCCTATTGATCCCTATTGCTCCCTATTACTTCCATTGCTCCCTACTGCCCCCTAGTGGCCATACATGGAACTGCAGCCAACACCGCCCCCTAGTGGCCATACAAGGAACTGCACTCAAACCAATACCGCCCCCTTGTGGCCATTCATGGAACTGCAAGCAAACTTAATAGCTCATTAATTAACCCCATAGCTCATTAATTATCCTTACGGTGACAGTGGCCAGCAGCCCCTCAGGCACATTGGCCACAATGATCCCGATGAGGAAGATGACGGCTTCCAGTAATTAGTGGGACCCTTAATGACCAGTGGGGTCATTAATAAACCTGGCCCATTGATCCCTATTGCTCCCTATTGCTCCCTATTGCTTCCTATTGCTTCCCATTGATCCCTATTGCTCCCTATTGCTTCCCATTGATCCCTATTGCTCCCTACTGCCACCTTGTGGCCATACATGGAACTGCAGGCAAACCAATACCGCCCCCTGGTGGCCATTAAAGGAACTGCAACCTATTGATCCCTATTGCTCCCTACTGCCCCCTTGTGGCCATTCATGGAACTACACTCAAACCTATACTGCCCCCTGGTGGCCATTTATGGAACTGCAAACTTAATAGCTCATTAATTAACCCCATAGCTCATTAATTATCCTTACGGTGACAGTGGCCAGCAGCCCTTCAGGTACATTAGCCACAATGATCCCGATGAGGAAGATGACGGCCTCAACTAATTAGTGGGGCCCTTAATGACCAGTGGGGTCATTAATAAACCCAACCCAGTGCTCCCTATGTCTTCCCATTGCTCCCTATTGATCCCTATTGCTCCCTATTACTCCCTATTGATCCCTATTGCCCCCTATTGATCCCCATTGCTCCCTATTGCCCCCTATTGATCCCTATTGCCCCCTATTGATCCCTATTGATTCCTATTGCTCCCCATTGCTCCCTATTGCCCCCTGGTGTCCATTAAGGGAACTGCAGGCAATGAATTCTATTGATCCCTATTGCTCCCTATCGCCCCCTGGTGTCCATTAAGGGAACTGCAGGCAATGAATTCTGTTGCCCCCTATCGCTCCCTATTGCTCCCTATCGCCCCCTAGTGGCCATACATGGAACTGCAGCCAACACCGCCCCCTAGTGGCCATTCAAGGAACTGCAGCCAAAAAGCTCCTCAATTAACCTAATTACTATTAATTATCCTTACAGTGACAGTGGCCAGCAGCCCTTCAGGTACATTAGCCACGATGATTCCAATGAGGAAGATGACGGCTTCCAGCCACGTGTAGCCCAGGATGAGGGAGAGGACGAAGAAGGAGATGCCGAGGAAGACGGCGACGCCGGTGATGAGTTGGATGAAGTGCTCGATCTCCACCGCGATCGGCGTCTTCCCGACCTCCAGCCCCGACGCCAACGTCGCGATTCGACCCATCACCGTGCGGTCACCGGTGGCGATCACCACCCCGCGGGCTGTGCCTGGAATGGGGGGATATATATGGGGGTGTTATGGGGGGATATGGGGGGATATGGGGGGATATGGGGGGGTATGGGGGGATATGGGGCTGTTATGGGGGGATATAGGGGGATATGGGGGGATATGGGGGGATATAGGGCTGTTATGGGGGGATATGGGGGCATATCACCACCCCGCGGGCTGTGCCTGGAATGGGGGGAGATATATGGGGTGTTATGGGGGGATATGGGGGGATATGGGGGGGATATGGGGGGGTATGGGGGGATATGGGGGGATATAGGGTTATATGGGGGGATATGGGGGGATATGGGGGGTTATGGGGGGATATGGGGGGATATAGGGGGATATGGGGGCATATGGGGGGTATATGGGGGGATATGGGGGGATATGGAGGTCCATAAGGGGTCATAAAGTGTCATAAGGGTGGATATAGGGGGGATATGGGGGGTATATGGGGGGATATGGGGGGATATAGGGGGGATATGGGGTCCTAAGAGGGTTATATGGGGGAACATGGGGTGGTTATGGGGGTATATGGGGGTATATAGGGGGATATGGGGGGATATGGGGGGATATGAGGCAGATATGGGGGGATATAGGGGGGTATGGGGGGTATATGGGGGGACATGGGGGGATATGGGGGGATATGGCGGGATATGGGGCAGATATGAGGGGATATGGGGGGTATATGGGGGGATATGGGGGGATATGGGGGATATGGGGGTGTTATGGGGGGGATATGGGGGGATATGGGGGGTATATGGGGTCCTAAGAGGGTTATATGGGGGGCTATGGGGAGATATGGGGGGATATGGGGGGATATGAGGCAGATATGGGGGGAAATGGGGGGGTATGGGGGGTATATGGGGGGATATGGGGGGATATGGGGGAGATATGGGGGGTTATGGGGGATATGGGGGGATATGGGGGGATATGGGGGGATATGGGGGGATATGGGGGGATATGGGGGGATATAGCCCCACAGCAGACCCCAGCCCCACAACCATCCCCCGCCCCACATCTCCCTGCCCCACATCTGACCCTCGACGCAGTTGGTGGAGAAGAAGGTGATGTTCCGTGTCTCCAGGGGGTTGTCGTGGGTGCAGTCGGGGGAGCGGGTCTGGGGCTCGGATTCACCCGTCAGGGACGAGTTGTCCACCTATGGGGCACAATGGGGTGATATGGGGAGATATGGGGTGTCTATGGGGAGATATGGGGTGTCTATGGGGAGATATGGGGTGTCTATGGGGCTCTATGAGGCTCTATTGGGCTCTATGGGGCTCTATGGGGTGTCTATGGGGTGTCTATGGGGCTCTATGGGGTGTCTATGGGGCTCTATGGGGCTCTATGGGGTGTCTATGGGGCTCTATGGGGCTCTATGGGGTGTCTATGGGGTGTCTATGGGGCTCTATGGGGTGTCTATGGGGCTCTATGGGGTGTCTATGGGGCTCTATGGGGCTCTATGGGGTGTCTATTGGGCTCTATGGGGCTCTATGGGGTGTCTATGGGGTGTCTATGGGGCTCTATGGGGCTCTATGGGGCTCTATGGGGTGTCTATGGGGCTCTATGGGGTGTCTATGGGGAGATATGGGGAGATATGGGGTGTCTATGGGGAGATATGGGGAGATATGAGGTGTCTATGGGGCTCCATGGGGATCTATGGGGTGTCTATGGGGCTCTATGGGGTGTCTATGGGGCTCTATGGGGCTCTATAGGGTGTCTATGGGGCTCTATGGGGCACAATGGGGTGATATGGGGCTCTATGGGGTGTCTATGGGGAGATATGGGGCTCTATGGGGTGTCTATGGGGCTCTATGGGGAGATATGGGGTGTCTATGGGGAGATATGGGGTGTCTATGGGGCTCTATGGGGCTCTATAGGGTGTCTATGGGGAGATATGGGGCTCTATGGGGTGTCTATGGGGCTCTATGGGGCTCTATGGTCTCTATAGGGTCGCTATGGGGCTCTATGGGGCTCCATGGGGCTCTATGGGGTGTCTATGGGGTGCTGTGGGTCTCTATGGGGCTCTATAGGGTCGCTATGGGTCTCTATAGGGTCGCTATGGGGCGCTATGGGGCTCTATAGGCTCGCTATGGGGTGTGTATGAGGCTCTATGGGGTGTCTATGGGTCTCTCTGGTCTCTATAGGGTCGCTATGGGGCGCTATGGGGCTCTATAGGGTCGCTATGGGGCGCTATGGGTCGCTATGGGGCGCTATGGGTCTCTATAGGGTCGCTATGGGGTGTCTATGGGGCTCTATGGGGTCGCTATGGGTCTCTCTGGTCTCTATAGGGTCGCTATGGGGCTCTATGGGGTCGCTATGGGGCGCTATGGGGCTCTATAGGGTCGCTATGGGGCGCTATGGGGCTCTATAGGGTCGCTATGGGGCGCTATGGGGCTCTATAGGGTCGCTATGGGGCTCTATGGGGCTCTATAGGGTCTCTATGGGGCACAATGGGGCTCTATGGGTCGCTATGGGGCGCTATGGGGCTCTATAGGGTCGCTATGGGTCGCTATGGGGCGCTATGGGGCTCTATGGTGCGCTATGGGGCGCTATGGGGCTCTATAGGGTCGCTATGGGTCGCTATGGGGCGCTATGGGGCTCTATAGGGTCTCCATAGGGTCTCTATGGGGCGCTATGGGGCGCTATGGGGCACTATGGGGCTCTATAGGGTCTCTATGGGTCTCTATGGGGCTCTATGGGCCTCTATGGGGCTCTATAGGGTCTCTATGGGGCGCTATGGGGCTCTATGGGTCTCTATGGGTCTCTATGGGTCTCTATGGGGCTCTATGGGTCTCTATGGGTCTCTATGGGGCTCTATGGGGCGCTATGGGTCTCTATGGGGCGCTATGGGGCGCTATGGGGCGCTATGGGGCTCCGTACCTTACATCCATGGGCAGAAATGATGCGCAGATCGGCCGGGACTCGGTCCCCCCCCTTGACTTCCACCAGGTCCCCGACCACAACCTCCTCCGCATTCAGCTGCATCTTCTCCCCCTCGCGGATCACCAGGGCTTGCTGTGGGGAGAACGCTATGGGGCTGCCCCACAACCTGCCCCATAACCAGCCCCATAACCAGCCCCATGGCTGCCCCACAACCTGCCCCACAACCTGCCCCATGGCTGCCCCATAACCAGCCCCACAACCAGCCCCATAACCAGCCCCATGGCTGCCCCACAACCTGCCCCATGGCTGCCCCATAACCAGCCCCATAACCAGCCCCATGGCTGCCCCACAACCTGCCCCACAACCAGCCCCATGGCTGCCCCACAACCTGCCCCACAACCAGCCCCATAACCAGCCCCATGGCTGCCCCACATATTGCCCCATAACCAGCCCCACAGCTGCCCCACAACCTGTCCCATGGCTGCCCCATAACCAGCCCCATAACCAGCCCCATAACCAGCCCCATAACCAGCCCCAAGGCTGCCCCATAACCAGCCCCATAACCAGCCCCACAACCTGCCCCATGGCTGCCCCATAACCTGCCCCATAACCAGCCCCATGGCTGCCCCACAACCAGACCCACAACCAGCCCCATGGCTGCCCCACAACCTGCCCCATGGCTGCCCCATAACCAGCCCCATAACCAGCCCCATGGCTGCCCCACAACCAGCCCCATAACCAGCCCCATGGCTGCCCCATAACCAGCCCCATAACCAGCCCCACAACCAGCCCCATGGCTGCCCCACATATTGCCCCATAACCAGCCCCATGGCTGCCCCATAACCAGCCCCATAACCAGCCCCATAACCAGCCCCATGGCTGCCCCACAACCAGCCCCACAACCAGCCCCATAACCAGCCCCATAACCAGCCCCACATCCTGCCCCACATCCTGCCCCACATCCTGCCCCACATCCATCCCCATATCACCCCACATCCTGCCCCACATCCTGCCCCATATCACCCCACATCCTGCCCCACATCCCACCCCACATCCTGCCCCATATCACCCCACATCCTGCCCCACATCCTGCCCCACATCCTGCCCCATATCACCCCACATCCTGCCCCACATCCCGCCCCACATCCCGCCCCACACGTCCCCACCTGCGGCACCATGTTCTTGAAGGACTCCATGATCTTGGAGCTCTTGGCCTCCTGGTAGTAGGAGAAGCAGCCGGTGATGATGACGACGGCGGCCAGGACGATGCCCAGGTAAAGCTGTGGGGCACAATGTGTGGGGCAGCCCCATAGAAGGGAATGAGACCCATTGACCCCATATTGGAGCCCCATTGACCCCATATTGGAGCCCCATTAACCCCATAGAAGGGGATGAGACCCATTAACCCCATAACTTGAGCCCCTTTAACCCCATATTGGAGCCCAGGTAAAGCTGTGGGGCACAATGTGTGGGGCAGCCCCATAGAAGGGAATGAGACCCATTGACCCCATATTGGAGCCCCATTAACCCCATAACCAGAGACCCATTAACTCCATAACTTGAGCCCCATTGACCCCATATTGGAGCCCCATTAACCCCATATTGGAGCCCAAGTAAAGCTGTGGGGCACAATGTGTGGGGCAGGAGATGTGGGGCAGCCCCATAGAAGGGAATGAGACCCATTGACCACATATTGGAGCCCCATTAACCCCATAGAAGGGGATGAGACCCATTAACCCCATAACTGGAGCCCCATTAACCCCATATTGGAGCCCAGGTAAAGCTGTGGGGCACAATGTGTGGGGCACAATGTGTGGGGCAGCCCCATAGAAGGGAATGAGACCCATTGACCCCATATTGGAGCCCCATTGACCCCATATTGGAGCCCCATTAACCCCATAGAAGGGGATGAGACCCATTGACCCCATATTGGAGCCCCATTGACCCCATATTGGAGCCCCATTGACCTCATATTGGAGCCCCATTAACCCCATATTGGAGCCCAGGTAAAGCTGTGGGGCACAATGTGTGGGGCAGCCCCATAGAATGGGATGGGACCCATTAACCCCATATTGGAGCCCCATTGACCCCATATTGGAGCCCCATTAACCCCATATTGGAGCCTAGGTAAAGCTGTGGGGCACAATGTGTGGGGCAGCCCCATAGAAGGGAATGAGACCCATTGACCCCATATTGGAGCCCCATTGACCCCATATTGGAGCCCCATTAACCCCATATTGGAGCCCAAGTAAAGCTGTGGGGCACAATGTGTGGGGCACAACAATGTGTGGGGCAGGAGATGTGGGGCAGCCCCATAGAAGGGGATGAGACCCATTGACCCCATATTGGAGCCCCATTGACCCCATATTGGGGCCCCATTGACCCCATAAGTGGAGCCCAGGTAAAGCTGTGGGGCACAACACAAGACCCATAAGTAGAAACATCTGCCCCATATCCCCGCCCCATAGCCACCCCCCTGCCCCATAGCCCCATATCCTGCCCCATAGCCCCATATCCCTGCCCCATAGCCCCATATCCTGCCCCATAGCCCCATATCCCTGCCCCATAGCCCCATATCCCATACGTTATCATTGGAGGGCTCGTCCTCGGTGCCGGCCTGGATCCCATAAGCCAGGAAGCAGAGAATGGCCCCATATCCCAGCCCCATAGCCCCATATCCTGCCCCATAGCCTGCCCCATAGCCCAGCCCCATAGCCACCCCCCTGCCCCATAACCCAGCCCCATATCCCAGCCCCATAGCCACCCCCCTGCCCCATATCCCAGCCCCATAGCCACCCCCCTGCCCCATAGCCCCATATCCTGCCCCATAGCCCCATATCCTGCCCCACATCCCATACGTTATCATTGGAGGGCTCGTCCTCGGTGCCGGCCTGGATCCCATAAGCCAGGAAGCAGAGAATGGCCCCATATCCCAGCTCCATAGCCCCATATCCTGCCCCATAGCCCCATATCCTGCCCCATAGCCCCATATCCTGCCCCATATCCCGCCCCATAGCCCCATATCCTGCCCCATAGCCCCATATCCCAGCCCCATAGCCCCATATCCTGCCCCATAGCCCCATATCCTGCCCCATAGCCCCATATCCTGCCCCATATCCTGCCCCATAACCACCCCACATCCCATACGTTATCATTGGAGGGCTCGTCCTCGGTGCCGGCCTGGATCCCATAAGCCAGGAAGCAGAGAATGGCCCCATATCCCAGCCCCATAGCCCCATATCCCGCCCCATATCCTGCCCCATAGCCCCATATCCAGCCCCATAGCCCCATATCCCAGCCCCATAGCCCCATATCCTGCCCCATAGCCCCATATCCCAGCCCCATATCCTGCCCCATATCCTGCCCCACATCCCATACGTTATCATTGGAGGGCTCGTCCTCGGTGCTGGCCTGGATCCCATAAGCCAGGAAGCAGAGAATGGCCCCATATCCCAGCCCCATAGCCCCATATCCCGCCCCATATCCTGCCCCATAGCCCCATATCCTGCCCCATAGCCCCATATCCCAGCCCCATAGCCCCATATCCTGCCTCATAGCCCCATATCCTGCCCCATAGCCCCATATCCCGCCCCATATCCTGCCCCATAGCCCCATATCGTGCCCCATAGCCCCATATCCTGCCCCTATAGCCTCATATCCCAGCCCCATAGCCCCATATCCTGCCCCATATCCTGCCCCATAGCCCCATATCCCAGCCCCATAGCCCCATATCCTGCCCCATAGCCACCCCCCTGCCCCATATCCCAGCCCCATAGCCCCATATCCTGCCCCATAGCCCAGCCCCATAGCCACCCCCCTGCCCCATAACCCAGCCCCATATCCCAGCCCCATAGCCACCCCCTGCCCCATAGCCCCATATCCTGCCCCATAGCCCCATATCCTGCCCCATAGCCCCATAGCCGCCCCATATCCCCATATCCCAGCCCCATAGCCCCATATCCTGCCCCATAGCCCCATATCCTGCCCCATATCCTGCCCCATAGCCACCCCCCTGCCCCATAGCCCCATATCCCTGCCCCATAGCCCCATATCCTGCCCCATAGCCACCCCCCTGCCCCATAGCCCCATATCCTGCCCCATAGCCCCATATCCTGCCCCATAGCCCCATATCCTGCCCCACATCCCATACATTATCATTGGAGGGCTCGTCCTCGGTGCCGGCCTGGATCCCATAAGCCAGGAAGCAGAGAATGGCCCCACATCCCAGCCCCATAGCCCCATAACCTGCCCCATAGCCCCATATCCCAGCCCCATAGCCCCATATCCTGCCCCATAGCCCCATATCCTGCCCCATAGCCCCATATCCTGCCCCATATCCCAGCCCCATAGCCCCATATCCTGCCTCATAGCCACCCCCCTGCCCCATATCCCAGCCCCATAGCCCCATATCCTGCCTCATAGCCACCCCCCTGCCCCATATCCCAGCCTCATAGCCACCCCCCTGCCCCATAGCCCCATATCCTGCCCCATATCTCAGCCCCATAGCCCCATATCCCAGCCCCATAGCCACCCCCCTGCCCCATATCCTGCCCCATAGCCCCATATCCAGCCCCATAGCCCCATATCCCAGCCCCATAGCCCCATATCCTGCCCCATAGCCAACCCCCTGCCCCATAGCCACCCCCCTGCCCCATATCCCAGCCCCATAGCCACCCCCCTGCCCCATAGCCCCATATCCTGCCCCATAGCCGCCCCATATCCCATACGTTATCATTGGAGGGCTCATCCTCGGTGCCGGCCTGGATCCCATAAGCCAGGAAGCAGAGAATGGCCCCGATCCACAATAAGATGGAGAAACCCCCAAAAAGCTGCCGGCAAAACTTCACCCACTCGGGGGTCGTGGGGGGGGGGGTCAAAGCGTTGGGGCCGTCACGGGCCAGGATCTCCTGGGCCTTGCTGTGGGTCAGGCCCTATGGGGGGAGACACATAGGGATACATAGGAATACATAGAAACCCCATAGAAACCCCATAGGGACCCATAGGGACACATAGGGACCCATAGAGACCCCAGGATCTCCTGGGCCTTGCTGTGGGTCAGGCCCTATGGGGGGAGATACATAGGGATACATTGAGACCCATAGAGATACATTGAGACCCCATAGAGATACATTGAGACCCATAGAGATACATTGAGACCCATAGAGATACATTGAGACCCCATAGGGACCCATAGAGATACATAGAGGCCCATAGGGATACATAGAGACCCCATAGAAACCCATAGGGACACATAGGGACCCATAGAGACCCCAGGATCTCCTGGGCCTTGCTGTGGGTCAGGCCCTATGGGGGGAGACACATAGGGATACATTGAGACCCATAGAGATACATAGGGACCCATAGAGATACATTGAGACCCCATAGAGATACATTGAGACCCCATAGGGACCCATAGGGACACATAGAGACACATAGGGATACATTGAGACCCCATAGAAACCCATAGGGACACATAGAGACCCATAGGGACACATAGGGATACATAGGGAGCCCATAGAGATACACTGAGACCCCATAGGGACCCATAGAGATACATGGGGACCCATAGAGACCCATAGAGACCCCAGGATCTCCTGGGCCTTGCTGTGGGTCAGGCCCTATGGGGGGAGACACATAGGGATACATTGAGACCCATAGAGGTACATTGAGACCCCATAGGGACCCATAGGGACACATAGAGACCCATAGGGATACATGGGGACCCATAGAGACCCATAGAGACCCCAGGATCTCCTGGGCCTTGCTGTGGGTCAGGCCCTATGGGGGGAGACACATAGGGATACATTGAGACCCCATAGAAACCCATAGGGACCCATAGGGATACATTGAGACCCCATAGAAACCCATAGGGATCCATAGAGATACATGGGGACTCATAGGGATACATAGAGACCCCATAGAAATACATTGAGACCCATAGAAACCCATAGGGACCCATAGAGACCCATAGGGATACATTGAGACCCATAAGGACCCATAGGGATACATAGGGACCCATAGAGACCCATAGGGATACATGGGGACCCATAGGAACCCATAGGGACACATAGAGACCCATAGGGATACATAGAGACCCCATAGAGATACATAGAGACCCCATAGGGACCCATAGAGATCCCACAGGGATACATGGGGACCCATAGGGACCCATAGAGATACATAGAGGCCCCATAGGGACACATAGAGTTCCATAGGGACGTATAGGGACCCATAGGGATACATGGGGACCCCATAGAGATACATAGAGACCCCATAGAAACCCCATAGGGACCCATAGGGATACATTGAGACCCCATAGGAACCCCATAGGGACACATAGGGATACATGGGGACCCCATAAAGACCCATAGGGATACATGGGGACCCATAGGGACCCATAGAGACCCATAGGGACCCATAGAGACACATAGGGACCCATAGAGACACATAGGGACCCATAGGGACACTTAGGGACCCCATAGGGACCCATAGAGACCCCACAGGGATACATGGGGACCCATAGGGACCCATAGAGACACATAGGGACCCATAGAGACCCCATAGGGACCCATAGAGATACATAGAGGCCCATAGGGATACATAGAGACCCCATAGAGACCCATAGGGACCCATAGAGACCCCATAGGGACCCATAGGGATACATAGAGGCCCATAGGGATACATAGAGATCCATAGGGACGTATAGGGACCCATAGGGATACATGGGGACCCTATAGGGACTTATAGGGCCCCCATAGGAACCCATAGGGACACACAGAGACCCCATAGGGATACATGGGGACCCATAGGGACCCATAGGGATACATAGAGATCCATAGGGACGTATAGGGACCCATAGGGATACATAGGGATGTATAGGGACCCATAGGGATACATGGGGACCCATGGGGACCCATAGGGATCCATGGGGACCCTATAGGGCCTTATAGGGCCCCTATTGGGGGGGGGTCCCACCTGCACGCAGTCGGTGTTGTACTTCCTGCACACCTCCTCGATGGACATCTTGTGCTCTGTCTATGGGGCAGACACAAACACACCCCATAGATCGGCCCACCCCCCATAAAACCCCATAGAGCCCCATAGAGCCCCCATAGAGCCCATAGACCCCCATATAACCCCATAGAGCCCCATAGAGCCCCCATAGACCCCATAGACCCCCATAAAACCCCATAGAGCCCCATAGAGCCCCATAGAGCCCCATAGAGCCCCCATAGACCCCATAGACCCCCATAAAACCCCATAGAGCCCCATAGAGCCCCCACAGACTCCCATAGACCCCCATAAAACCCCATAGAGCCCCATAGAGCCCCCATAGATCCCCATAGACCCCCATATAACCCCATATAGCCCCCATAGACTCCCATAGACCCCCATATAACCCCATATACCCCCATAGACCCCCATATAGCCCCATATAACCCCCCATAGACCCCATATACCCCCCATAAAGACCCCATACAGACCCCATAAACCCCATATAACCCCCATATACCCCCATATAACCCCCATATACATACATATAACCCCCATAGACCCCCATATAACCCCATATACCCCCATATACCCCCCATATACCCCCATACAGACCCCATAGACCCCATATACCCCCCATATACCCCCCATACAGACCCCATAGACCCCATATACCCCCCATACAGCCCCATATAACCCCATATACCCCCCATACAGACCCCATAGACCCCCCCTTCAGACCCCATACAGACCCCATAGACCTCATATGCCCCCCATACAGCCCCATATACCCCCATATACCCCCATATACCCCCCATAGACCCCATATAACCCCCATACAGACCCCATAGACCCCATATACCCCCATATACCCCCATATAACCCCCATAGACCCCCATATAACCCCCATATACCCCCATATACCCCCATATAACCCCATATACTCCCATATAACCCCTATACAGACCCCATACAGACCCCATAGACCCCATATAACCCCATATATCCCCCCTAATCCCCATACACCCCCCATATACCCCCCATACAGACCCCATATACCCCCATATACCCCCATATAACCTCGTATAGGATCCATACCATGGCCACCTCCTTCTTGAGGTCGTCGAGGTCCCTCGTCCCCCATATACCCCCATAGACCCCCATATAACCCCATATACCCCCCATATACCCCCATATAACCCCCCATATAACCCCATAGACCCCATATACCCCCATATAACCCCATATACCCCCCAAAACAGACCCCATAGACCCCATATACCCCCCATAGACCCCATATACCCCCCATAGACCCCATATAACCCCCCATAGACCCCATATAACCCCCATATACCCCCCATAGACCCCATATACCTCCCATATACCCCCCATACAGACCCCATACAGACCCTATAGACCCCATATACCCCCCCTAACTCCCATATAACCCCATATAGTCCCCATATAACCCCCATACAGACCCCATAGACCCCATATACCCCCCATACAGACCCCATATACCCCCATATAACCCCCATATACATACATATACCCCCATAGACCCCCATATACCCCCATATAACCTGGTATAGGATCCATACCATGGCCACCTCCTTCTTGAGGTCGTCGAGGTCCCTCTTCCCCCATATACCCCCATAGACCCCCATATAACCCCATATACCCCCCATATAACCCCATATAACCCCCCATAGACCCCATATACCCCCATATACCCCCCATATACCCCCCATAGACCCCATATACCTCCCATATAACCCCCATACAGACCCCATAGACCCCATATACCCCCATATATCCCCCATATAACCCCATATACCCCATAGACCCCATATACCCCCCCTTCAGACCCCATAGACCCCATAGACCCCATATAACCCCATATACCCCCCACATACCCCCCTAACTCCCATATAACCCCATATATCCCCATATACCCCCCATACAGACCCCATACAGACCCCATATACCCCCATAGACCCCATATACCTCCCATATAACCCCCATACAGACCCCATAGACCCCATATACCCCCATATAACCCCCCATAGACCCCATATACCCCCCATAGACCCCATATACCTCCCATATAACCCCCATATAATGCCCATACAGACCCCATAGACCCCCATATACATACATATAACCCCCATACAGACCCCATAGACCCCATATACCCCCATATACCCCCATATAACCCCCCATAGACCCCATATACCCCCCCTTCAGACCCCATAGACCCCATATACCCCCCATACAGCCCCATATAATGCCCATATAACCCCCATATACCCCCCATACAGACCCTATAGACCCCATATACCCCCCATATAACCCCATATACCCCATATACCCCCCATAGACCCCATACAGACCCTATAGACCCCATATACCCCCCATATACCCCCATATAACCCCATATACCGCCCATATACCCCCCCTTCAGACCCCATAGACCCCATAGACCCCCATATACCCCCATATAACCTGGTATAGGATCCATACCATGGCCACCTCCTTCTTGAGGTCGTCGAGGTCCCTCTTCCCCTTGCCCTTTTTAGGGGACTCCTTTTCCCCTTTGTCCTGTGCGGTGGTGGCCACCCGGTAACTGTCGGAGCCGCCGTACTGCGGGGGGGGGGCGCGGGGTCCCGCACGGCGCCGCACAGTCACCGTGAGCTCGGACCGCGAGACCCCCCCCAGACCCCATAACCACCCCCAGACCCCATAAAGGGCCCCATAAAGGACCCCAAAGGACCCCAAAACCCCATTAAAATTGACCTAAAGGGGACAAAATGGACCCAAAACCCCATAACCACCCCCAGACCCTATAAAGGACCCCAAAACCCCATAAAGGGCCCCAAAACCCCATTAAAATTGACCTAAAAGGGACAAAATGGCCCCAAAACCCCATAACCACCCCCAAAACCCCATAACCAACCCCAAAAACCCATTAAAATTGACCTAAAAGGGACAAAATGGCCCCAAAACCCCATTGAAATGGACAAGATAGGGAGAAAAGGGCACCAAAATGGCCCCCAAACCACCCCAGAACCCCATAAAGGACCCCAAAAGGCCCCAAAACCCCATTAAAATTGACCTAAAAGGGACAAAATGGCACCAAAATGACCCCAAAACCCCATAAAGGACCCCATAAAGGACCCCAAAACCCCATTGAAATGGATAGAAAAGGGACACAGTCTCCGTGAGCTCGGACCGCGAGACCCCCCCCAAAACCCCATAACCACCCCAAACCCAGAACCACCCCCAGACCCCATAAAGGGCCCCAAAACCCCATAACCACCCCCAAAACCCCATTAAAATTGACCTAAAAGCACCAAAACCCCATTAAAATTGACCTAAAAGGGACAAAATGGCCCCAAAACCCCATAACCACCCCCAAAACCCCATTAAAATTGACCTAAAAGGGACAAAATGGCACAAAAATGACACCAAAACCCCATAAAGGACCCCATAAAGGACCCAAAGGGCTCCAAAACCCCATAAAAGACCCCAAAACCCCATTAAAATTGCCCTAAAAGGGACAAAATGGACCCAAAACCCCATTAAAGTTGACCTAAAAGGGACAAAATGGACCCAAAACCCCATTAAAATTGACCTAAAAGGGACAAAATGGACCCAAAACCCCATAAAGAACCCCATAAAGGACCCCAAAACCCCATAAAAGGCCCCAAAACCCCATTAAAATTGACCTAAAAGCACCAAAACCCCATTAAAATTGACCTAAAAGGGACAAAATAGACCCAAAACCCCATAACCACCCCCAAAACCCCATTAAAATTGACCTAAAAGGGACAAAATGGCACCAAAATGACCCCAAAACCCCATTAAAATTGACCTAAAAGGGACAAAATGGCACCAAAATGGCCCCAAAACCCCATAGAAATGCATTGACAATGGCAGTCACCGTGAGCTCGGACCACGAGACCCCCCCCAAGACCCCATAACCACCCCCAGACCCTATAAAGGACCCCAAAGGGCCCCAAAACCCCATAAAGGACCCCAAAACCCCATTGAAATCCATTGAAATGGATAGAAAAGGGACCCCAGACCCACAATCACCCCAGGCCCTATATAGGACCCCAGACCCATAACCACCCCCAAAACCCCATAAATGTCCCCAAAACCCCATAAAGGGCCCCATAAAGGACCCCAAAACCCCATAAAGGACCCCATAAAGGGCCCCAAAACCCCATAAAAGGCCCCAAAACCCCATAAAAGGCCCCAAAACCCCATTAAAATTGACCTAAAAGGGACAAAATGGCACCAAAACCCCATAACCACCCCCAGACCCCATAAAGGGCCCCATAAAGGACCCCATAAAGGACCCCAAAACCCCATAAAGGGCCCCAAAACCCCATTGAAATCCATTGAAATGAATAGAAATGGATAGAAAAGGGACCCCAGACCCACAACCACCCCAGGCCCTATATAGGACCCCAGACCCATAACCACCCCCAAAACCCCATAATGGACCCCATAAAGGACCCCATAAAGGACCCCCAAACCCCATAAAGGACCCCATAAAGGACCCCAAAACCCCATAAAGGACCCCAAAACCCCATTAAAATTGACCTAAAAGGGACAAAATGGCACCAAAATGGCCCCAAAATCCCATAAAGGACCCCATAAAGGACCCCAAAACCCCATAAAGGGCCCCATAAAGGACCCCATAAAGGACCCCAAAGGGCCCCAAAACCCCATAAAGGACCCCAAAACCCCATAACCACCCCCAGACCCCATAAAGGGCCCCATAAAGGACCCCAAAACCCCATAAAGGACCCCATAAAGGACCCCATAAAGGACCCCAAAGGACCCCAAAACCCCATAAAGGGCCCCATAAAGAACCCCCAAACACCATAAAGGACCCCAAAACCCCATAAAGGGCCCCAAAACCCCATAAAGGGCCCCATAAAGGACCCCAAAACCCCATAAAAGGCCCCAAAACCCCATTAAAATTGACCTAAAAGCACCAAAACCCCATTAAAATTGACCTAAAAGGGACAAAATGGCGCCAAAATGACCCCAAAACCCCATAAAGGGCCTCAAAACCCCATAAAGGGCCCCATAAGGGACCCCAAAAACCCATAAAGGACCCCCAAACCCCATAAAGGGCCCCATAAAGGGCCCCAAAACCCCATTAAAATTGACCTAAAAGGGACAAAATGGCCCCATAAACCCATAAAGGACCCCAAAACCCCGTTAAAATTGACCTAAAAGGGACAAAATGGCCCCAAAACCCCATTAAAATTGACCTAAAAGGGACAAAATGGCACCAAAACCCCATTAAAATTGACCTAAAAGGGACAAAATGGCACCAAAATGACCCCAAAACCCCATAAAGGACCCCATAAAGGACCCCAAAACCCCATAAAGGGCCCCATAAAGGACCCCATAAAGGACCCCAAAACCCCATAAAGGGCCCCATAAAGGACCCCAAAAACCCATAAAGGGCCCCAAAACCCCATTCAAATTGACCTAAAAGGGACAAAATGGCCCCAAAACCCCATAACCACCCCCAAAACCCCATAAAGGACCCCATAAAGGACCCCAAAACCCCATAAAGGACCCCAAATCCCCATTGAAATTGACTTAAAAGGGACAAAATGGCCCCAAAACGACCCCAAAACCCCATTAAAATCACCCTAAAAAGCCCCAAAACCGGCCCCAAAAAGACCCCAAATCCCCCCCCCCAAAAAACCCCTAAATGACCCCAAAATCCCCCCATCCCCCCCCCCATAGGCCGCCCCTCCCCCATCGCCATCTGCTGCCCCCCCCCCCATAAATCCCCTATAGATAATCCGGATTAATGGGGTCGGGGGGGGGGATATGGGGCCGCCCCATAGGAAACAGCTTTGGGGTTTATATGGGGTGGGGGGGCTGCCCCATAGCAAAGAGCTTTGGGGTTTATATGGGGTGGGGGGGCTGCCCTATAGCAAAGAGCTTTGGGGTTTATATGGGGTGGGGGGGCTGCCCCATAGCAAAGAGCTTTGGGGTTTATATGGGGTGGGGGGGCTGCCCCATAGCAAAGAGCTTTGGGGTTTATATGGGGTGGGGGGGCTGCCCCATAGCAAAGAGCTTTGGGGTTTATATGGGGTGGGGGGGCTGCCCCATAGGAAACGGCTTTGGGGTTTATATGGGGTGGGGGGGCTGCCCCATAGCAAAGAGCTTTGGGGTTTATATGGGGTGGGGGGGCTGCCCTATAGCAAAGAGCTTTGGGGTTTATATGGGGTGGGGGTCTGCCCCATAGCAAAGAGCTTTGGGGTTTATATGGGGTGGGGGGGCTGCCCCATAGCAAAGAGCTTTGGGGTTTATATGGGGGGGATCCTATAATATGGGGGGGGGTCCTATAATAATGATGGGGACCCTATAATATGGGGGGGATCCTATAATATGGGGGGGACCCTATAATATGGGGGGGATCCTATAATATGGGGGGGACCCTATAATATGGGGGGGATCCTATAATATGGGGGGGACCCTATAATAATGGGGGGGATCCTATAATATGGGGGGATCCTATAATATGGGGGGGGATCCTATAATATGGGGGGATCCTATAATGTGGGGGGGATCCTATAATATGGGGGGATCCTATAATATGGGGGGGACCCTATAATATGGGGGGGATCCTATAATATGGGGGGATCCTATAATATGGGGGGGGACCCTATAATATGGGGGGATCCTATAATATGGGGGGGACCCTATAATATGGGGGGGATCCTATAATATGGGGGGGACCCTATAATAATGGGGGGGATCCTATAATAATGGGGGGATATAATAGGGACCCCCATATGGGGTATTATGGGGGGGGTAATAGGGGATCCCATATAGGATCAGTGGGGGGGGAGGGGCATTATAGGGACCCCCATATGGGGTATTATGGGGGGGGACAATATAGGGGATTCCTATAGGGACATTATGGGGACACTATGGGGAGCACATATAGGGGTGGGGACACATATGGGGCCATCTATGGGGTTATAGGGTCTCCTATGGGGCCATCTATGGGGTTATGGGGTCTCCTATGGGGCCAAGGCCATAAGGTCCCCTATGGGGCCATCTATGGGGTTATAGGGTCCCTTATGGGGCCATCTATGGGGTTATAGGATCCCCTATGGGGCCAAGGCCATAAGGTCCCCTATGGGGCCATCTATGGGGTTATAAGGTCCCCTATGGGGCCAAGGCCATAATGTCCCCTATGGGGCCATCTATGGGGTTATAGGGTCCCCTATGGGGCCATCTATGGGGTTATAGGGTCCCCTATGGGGCCAAGGCCACAAGGTCCCCTATGGGGCCATCTATGGGGTTATAGGGTCCCCTATGGGGCCAAGGCCACAAGGTCCCCTATGGGGCAATGTATGGGATTATAGGGTCCCCTATGGGGCCATCTATGGGGTTATAGGGTCCCCTATGGGGCCATCTATGGGGTTATAGGGTCCCCTATGAGGCCATCTATGGGGTTATAGGGTCCCCTATAGGGCCAAGGCCACAAGGTCCCCTATGGGGCCATCTATGGGGTTATAGGGTCCCCTATGAGGCCATCTATGGGGTTATAGGGTCCCCTATGGGGCCAAGGCCACAAGGTCCCCTATGGGGCCATCTATGGGGTTATAGGGTCCCCTATGGGGCCAAGGCCACAAGGTCCCCTATGGGGCAATGTATGGGATTATAGGGTCCCCTATGGGGCCATCTATGGGGTTATAGGGTCCCCTATGGGGCCATCTATGGGGTTATAGGGTCCCCTATGAGGCCATCTATGGGGTTATAGGGTCCCCTATAGGGCCAAGGCCACAAGGTCCCCTATGGGGCCATCTATGGGGTTATAGGATCCCCTATGGGGCCATCTATGGGGTTATAGGGTCCCCTATAGAGCCAAGGCCATAATGTCCCCTATGGGGCCATCTATGGGGTTATGGGGTCCCCTATGGGGCCATCTATGGGGTTATGGGGTCCCCTATGGGGCCATCTATGGGATTATAGGATGTATATGGGCACTTATGGGGGCACTAGGATTTGCACGAGGATTTGCACGAGGACACGGATATAGGGGGACATCTATAGGGTTTGCACAAGGACATTGATATAAGGGGACATCTATAGGGCTTGCACAATTACAAGGGCACACACATATGGGGTCACACACACATATAGGGGCTATGGGGCACTAGGATTTGCACGAGGATTTGCACGAGGACACAGATATAGGGGGACATCTATAGGACATGGATATAGGGGGACATCTATAGGGTCTGCATGGCCACAAGGACCCACATATGGGATCACACACACATATAGGGACACACAGACACACATAGGGGCTATGGGGCACAAGGATTTGCACGAGGATTTGCACGAGGACACAGATATAGGGGGACATCTATAGGGTTTGCACAAGGACATTGATATAGGGGGACATCTATAGGGTCTGCACGGCCACAAGGACCCACATATATGGGGTCACACACACATATAGGGGCTATGGGGCACTAGGATTTGCACGAGGATTTGCACAAGGACACAGATATGGGGGGACATCTATAGGGTTTGCACAAGGACACGGATATAGGGGGACATCTATAGGGCTTGCACAATTACAAGGGCACAAGGACACACATATATGGGGTCACACACATATAGGGGCTATGGGGCACTAGGATTTGCACGAGGATTTGCACAAGGACACGGGGACACACGCGGGGCCGCGTGCGACACGAGGGGGGGGGGGGATTATGCAACACCCCCCCATTGCACAGCGCCGCACTGCGCCTTGCACGCCCATTGCACGCCCATTGCACGCCCAGTGCACGCCCAGTGCACCAATGAGCCCTGTGAGCTCCTTGCACGCCCCTTGCACGTGCAATGGGGGCTCTAATGGGGGCTCTATGTGCACACCCCTTGCACACTCAATGGGGTCCCTATGTCCCCCCTTACACACTCAATGGGGTCTCTATGTGTCCCCCCTTACACACTCAATGGGGTCCCTATGTTCCCCCTTGCACACTCAATGGGGTCTCTATGTTCCCCCCTTACACACTCAATGGGGTCCCTATGTTCCCCCTTGCACACTCAATGGGGGCCTTATGTTCCCCCCTTGCACACTCAATGGGGTCTCTATATTCCCCCCTTACACACTCAATGGGGTCCCTATGTTCCCCCCTTGCACACGCATGGTGTCGCAGTGCGCAGCCCTCTGCAGTCCCCTTGCACGCTCATGCCGCACTGCGGCCCCGCCAGCTCCTTGTACACTCATTGCACACACACACACACCCCCCATTGATTTGCACCATCCTTGCACGCCCCTTTCACACTTTCTCCCCCCATTTGCACACTCATCCCCCTCCATCCCATTCACACCCCATTTACTCCCCATTCACACCCCCCATTTGCACGCTCACCCCCCATATCCCCCCATTTAAACTCCATTTACACACTCATTCCCCCATTTGCACACATACCCCCATTTAAACCCCATACACTCCCACTTAAACCCCATTTACACACTCATCTCCCCATTTAGACCCCATTTACACCCATTTAGACCCCATACACCCCCATTTACACACTCATTCCCCCATTTAAACCCCATTTAAACCCCATACACTCCCATTTACACGCCATTTACACACTCATTCCCCATTTAAACCCCATTTCCACCCCATTTAGACCCCATTTACACCATTTACACCCCCATTTGCACACATACCCCCACTTAAACCCCATTTAAACCATATTTAAACCCATTTACACACCCATTTACACACTCATCTCCCCATTTAGACCTCATACACCCCCATTTACACACCATTTACACATTCACCCCCATTTAAACCCCATTTAAACCCCATTTAAACCCCATTTAAACCCCATTTACACACTCATTCCCCCATTTAAATCCATTTACACACCATTTACACACTCATTCCCCATTTAAACCCCACTTACCCCCATTTAAACCCCATTTAAACCCCATTTACACCTATTTACCCCCATTTCCACACTCATTTACACACTCACCCCCATTTAAACCCCATTTACCCCCATTTAAACCCCATTTACACTCATTTACCCCCATTTCCACACTCATTCCCCCATTTAAACCCCATTTACACACCCATTTCCACACTCATCTCCCCATTTACACCCATTTACACACTCATTCCCCCATTTAAACCCCATTTATCCCCATTTACACACTCATCTCCCCATTTCCACACTCATTCCCCCATTCAAACCCCATTTCCCCCCATTTACACACTCATTTCCACACTCATTCCCCATTTACACACCCATTTCCACACTCCCCCCCCCATTGCTCACATACCCCCATGTTTGCGGCTCCCCTCGGGGTTCCCCCCGCTCCCTTTATGGGCTCTGTCGGTTCCGGTTCGTTCCTATTCGGCTCCGGTTCGGTTCGGTCCCGTCTCGGTTCTGAGCCCGGATCGGAGCTCGGAGCTCAGGGCTAACAGAGTGGGCGGAGCTTCGGGGATGGAACTGACCAATAGGAGAGAGACTCCGAGCTTGGCCACGCCCACCGCGCCCGGTGAAGCCACGCCCCTTTTACTGCGGATTCTCCTCGTTGGGGGGGGGGGGGTGTCTTTTGTGCCCCCCCACCCCTTAATTAATGGCCCTTAATTAGACCCTCTTAATGAGACCCCCTTCTTAATGAGACCCCCTTAATGAGAACCCCTTCATGAGACCCCCTTAATGAGACCCCCTTAATGAGACCCCCCCTTAATTATACCCCCCCTTAATGAGACCCCCTCCCTTAATGAGACCCCCCCTTAATGAGATCCCCCCCTTAATTAGACCCCCTTAATGAGACCCCCTTAATGAGACCCCCTTCATTAACACCCCCAATTAGCGACCCCCCCCTTAATTAACGACCCCAATGACCCTCCCCCTTAATTAGACCCCCCCCCTTAATGAGACACCCCCCTTAATGAGACCCCCCCCCCTTAATGAGACCCCCCCCGCTTAATTAGAACCCCACCCTTAATTAGACCCCCCCCTTAATGAGACCCCCTTCATCAACACCCCCAATTAACGACCCCAATAACCCTCCAACTTAATTAGACCCCCCCCCTTAATTAGACCACCCCCTTAATGAGACCCCCCCCTTAATGAGCCCCCCATCTTAATCACCACTAATTAATACCACCCCCCCCAATAACCCCCCATATCCTTAACGGGAGGCCCCTCTTAATGACCCCCCCGCTTTAATTACTACTAATTAACGCCCCCCCTCTTAATGACCTTCCCCACCCCAACAGTGAGCCCCCCGTTAATTGATGCTAATTAGTGCCCCCCCCCCCCCCCAATACAGGAGGATCCCATGTTAATTAGCCCCCCCTGCAATGCAGCAACTTAATGACCCCCCCTTAATGACCTTAATTAGTGCCTCCCCTTAATGACCCCCATAATGACCCCCCCTTAATGACCTTAATTAATACACCCCCTTAATGACCCCCCCCTTAATGACCCCTCCCCTTCATGCCTTTAATTAATACACCCCCTTAATGACCCCCCCCTTAAGGACCCCCCTTAATGGCCTTAATTAGTGCCCCCCCTTAATGACCCCCATAATGACCCCCCCTTAATGACCTTAATTAATACACCCCCTTAATGACCCCCCCCTTAAGGACCCCCCCTTAGTGGCCTTAATTAGTGTCCCCCCTTGATGACCCCCCCTTAATGAACCCCCCCTTAATGGCCTTAATTAGTGCCCCCCCTTAATGACCCCCCCCTTAATGAACCTCCCCCTTAATGACCTTAATTAGTGCCCCCACTTAATGACCCCCCCCTTAATGAACCTCCCCCTTAATGGCCTTAATTAATACACCCCCTTAATGACCCCCCCTTAATGACCTCCCCCCATTAAGGGCCCACCCAATGACCCCCCCTTTAAGGCTTTAATTAATACACCCCCTTAATGACCCCCCCCTTAATGACCTTAATTAACACATCCCCTTAATGACCCCCCCCTTAATAACCCCCCCAATGACCTTAATTAACACACCCCCTTAATGACCCCCTTAATGACCCCCCCATTAAGGGCCCACCCAATGACCCCCCCAATGTCCTTAATTAACACACCCCCTTAATGACCCCCCCCTTAACGACCCCCCCAATGACCTTAATTAACACACCCCTTAATGACCCCCCCCATTAATTAACGTCCCCTTAATGACCCCCATCCCCCTCCCCCCCCTCCCCCATTTCCCCCCCCCGTTTCTCTGCAGTCATTCCCCGCCGCAGCATCCCTGCGCCCGTTGCCATGGCAACGGGGCTCCATAGCAACGGGATAAAGGGGGGTCCACGCTGATTGGCTGCAGGGTCTCCATGGGAACGGGCCGGCGGTCGCCATAGCAACGTGCTGCGGGTCCTCGGGATGCCGCAATGGGGGGGAGTCCCCGCAGTGACGTCACGGGGGCGTGTCCTTATATGGAAGTGACCTTGAGGGGAAGCCCCGCCCACTCGCGACGCCACGCCCCCCCCCCCCTCCCCCTGTTCTCCCATTGGTTGGAAGGGGCGGCTCGTTTGCATCTCATTTGCATCGCTTGTAAAATTCCATCCGGGTTTTTTTTCTTTATTTTTTTTTTAAGGGGGGGGGGGGTTAAAAAAAAAAAGGAATAAATAAAAGAAAATAATGGGGCAAAACAGCCCAAAATCGGGAGCACCGCGGACCCCCCCCATACAAAGGACCCCCCCGTATAAAGGACCCCCCCCCCCCAATTCGCAGTGTCGGGATTTGGGGAGGGGTCCCACAGCCCCCCCCAATAAAGGCACAGCGCGGGGGTGGGGGGGCGGCGGCCATCTTGGATCGGCGACCATCTTGGATTGAGGGCGGCCATGTTGGAATGGCGGCCATCTTGGATCGGCGGCCATCTTGGATCGGCGGCCATCTTGGATTGAGGGCGGCCATCTTGGATTGGGCGGCAATGTTGGATCGGCGGCCATGTTGGATTGGGCGGCCATGTTGGATTGGGGTCCATATTGGATTGGCAGCCATGTTGGATTGGCGGCCATCTTGGATTGACGGCCATGTTGGATTGGGCGGCCATATTGGATTGGTGGCCATATTGGATTGGCGGCCATGTTGGATTGGGGGCGGCCATCTTGGATTGGGGTCCATATTGGATTGGCAGCCATCTTGGATCGGCGGCCATCTTGGATTGGCAGCCATATTGGATTGGTGGCCATCTTGGATTGGCGGCCATCTTGGATTGGATTGGTCGGCCATCTTGGATTGGTGGCCATCTTGGATTGGGCTGCCATATTGGATTTGGGGCGGCCATCTTGGATCGGCGGCCATCTTGGATCGGCGGCCATCTTGGATTGGGGGCGGCCGTCTTAGAATGGCGGCCATCTTGGAATGGCAGCCATGTTGGATTGGGCGGCCATGTTGGATTGGGCGGCCATGTTGGATTGGGGTCCATCTTGGATTGGCAGCCATGTTGGATTGGGGTCCATCTTGGATTGGCGGCCATATTGGATTGGCAGCCATATTGGATTGGCGGCCATCTTGGATAGGCGGCCATGTTGGATTGGGCGGCCATATTGGATTGAGGGCGGCCATGTTGGATTGGCGGCCATATTGGATTGGGGGTACAGTCCATATTGGGGCTTGGCGGCCATATTGGTGGCCATATTGAATTGGAGGCGGCCATATTGGATTGGGGGGCACAGTCCATATATGGTGAGGGGGGTAGAGTCCATTTTGGATGGGGGGGGGGCACAGTGTCCCCACTTTTGTGCCCCCCCCTTTTTTGTGCCCCCCACTTTTGAACCCCCTCTTTCTGCCCCCTTCGTTGCCCCCCCACCCCATAATTCCCCCCCCTTTGCCCCCTTTGCCCCCCCATATTTGATCCCCCCCCATCTCCCCCCATATTTGTGCCCCCCCCATTTCCTCCTTCCCCCCCTCCCCCCACCCACCATACGCACGGCGTACAAACAGGGGCCAATGGGGGGGGGGGGGGGGCGGCCATAATAAGGGGGGGGGGTCCCTTTGAAAGGGGGGGGCATAATAAGGGGGGGTCTCTTTGAAAGGGGGGAGGGTCTTTTGGATGGGGGGGGTCCATAATAAAGGGGGGGGGGTCCATAATAAAGGGGGGGTCCATAATAAAGAGGGAGGGGCCATAATAAAGGGGGGGGGTCCATAATAAAGGGGGGGGGTCCATAATAAAGGGGGGGGGGTCCATAATAAAGGGGGGGGTCCATAATAAAGGGGGGGGTCCATAATAAAGGGGGGGTCCATAATAAAGGTGGGGGGTCCATAATAAAGGGGGGGGGTCCATAATAAAGGGGGGGTCCATAATAAAGAGAGGGGGGGTCCATAATAAAGGGGGGGGATCCATAATAAAGGGGGGGGGTCCATAATAAAGGGGGGGGGGGGTCCTTTGGATAGGGGAAGAGGAGAAGGGGAAGGGGGGGGGGTCACTCTGTCGCCCCCCCCCCCTCCCCCGTTGTGGCCGCCGTTGTATTTGTGGGGGGGGCTCCACCTCGTCCCTGTTGCGTGTGGGGGGGTCCGTATTTGGGGGGGGGGCTCCACGTAGCGCCTGGATCCGACGACACTCGGGACACACGCGGACGTGGGTACATTGAGGGGGGGGCACCACCCCCCCAACGACCCCCCCCCCTCCCCCCATTGTCGTGGTTGTAGCCCCCCCCCCCCCCGTGTTGCCCGCCCCCCCCCCCCCCCCCCAAATCGGGGGTCCCGGAATAAAGCTTCCCGTTGCTGAATCTCATTTGGGGGGGGGATAAGGGGGGTGTGGGAGTGGGGGGGGGGGGGGGGGATGGATCCGTGTTGTTGGTGGGTCCGGGGGGGGCGACGACGACGACGGTTCCGGGGGGGGCGACGACATGAAACTGCCCCACGGAGCTCGCGGAGCAGCTCAGAGCATAGGGACAGCTATGGGGAGATTATAGGGGGTTATATGGGGGATATGGGGGGATATGGGGGATATGGGGTATATAGGGGGGATATGGGGGATATGGGGGGATATGGGGTTATATGGGGGGATATAGGGGGATATGGGGTTATATGGGGGGATATGGGGGATATGGGGGGATATGGGGGGATATGGGGGGATATAGGGGGTATATGGGGGGATATAGGGGGGATATGGGGTATATAGGGGGATATGGGGGGATATGGGGGGGTATGGGGGGATATGGGGGGATATAGGGATATAGGGGGATATAGGGGGATATAGGGGAGATATGGGGTATATGGGGGGATATGGGGGGGATATGGGGAGGGTGAAGCTCACGGAGGAGCTCAGAGCATAGGGACAGCTATGGGGACATATGGGTTATATGGGGGGATATGGGGGGATATGGGGGATATGGGGGATATAGGGGGGATATAGGGGGGATATGGGGGGGATATGGGGGGATATAGGGGGGATTATGGGGGATATGGGGGGATATGGGGGGGTGAAGCTCACGGAGCAGCTCAGAGCATAGGGACAGCTATGGGGAGATTTATATGGGGTTATATGGGGGGATATGGGGTTATATGGGGGGATATGGGGGGATATGGGGGGGATATGGGGTTATATGGGGTATATAGGAAGGATATGGGGGGATATGGGGGGGATATGGGGCGGATATGGGGGGAAATGGGGGGATATGGGGGGATATGGGGGGAATATGGGGGGATATGGGGGGATAAAGGGGGGCTATGGGGGGGTATGGGGGGGATATGGGGGGTATGGGGGTATATGGGGTATATGGGGGATATAGGGGGGATATGGGGGATATGGGGGATATGGGGGGAATATGGGGGATATGGGGGGATATGGGGGGATATGGGGGGATATAGGGGGATATAGGGGGGATATGGGGGGATATGGGGGAGATATGGGGGGATATAGGGGGGGATAGGGATATAGGGGGATATGGGGGATATAGGGGGGATATGGGGGGATATGGGGGGGATATGGGGGTATATGGGGGATATGGGGGGGATATGGGGGGATATGGGGGGATATAGGGGGATATGGGGGGAATATGGGGGGATATGGGGGGATATGGGGGGGATATGGGGTATATGGGGGGATATGGGGTTATATGGGGGGGATATGGGGGGGATATGGTGGGATATAGGGGGGATATAGGGGGGATATGGGGATATGGGGGGATATGGGGGGATATTGGGGGATATAGGGGGGATATGGGGGGATATGGGGGGATATATGGGGGATATGGGGGGATATGTGGGCATATAGGGGGGGATATAGGGGGGATATGGGGGGGATATAGGGGAGATATGGGGGGATATGGGGGGGATATGGGGGGATATGGGGGTTATGGGGGGATATGGGGGTTATGGGGGGATATGGGGGGATATGGGGGGATTAGGGGGATATAGGGGGATATGGGGGGATATGAGGGGATATGAGGTATATATATAGGGGGGATATGGGGGGATATAGGGGGATATGGGGGGATATGGGGGGGATATGGGGTTATAGGGGGTATATGGGGGTATATAGGGGATGTAGCCCCCCATTGCCCCCCATGTCCCCCCACTGACCTGCTCTCTCTCCGCCGACCTCCTGCTGGCCCACACGAACTCGATCAGCGCCACCAGAACCGCCAGCACCAGCCCCATAACCAGCACCACGAAGATGCCCCCGATGTTCTCCATGCCCAGCCCTATAGAATGGGGCAATGTGTGGGTCCCACTGCCCCATAGCGACCCCATAATGTGGGTCCCACCGCCCCATAGCAGCCCCATAATGGCCCTATAACAACGGCCCCATAACCAGCACCACGAAGATGCCCCTGATGTTCTCCATGCCCAGCCCTATAGGGAGCAATGTGTGGGTCCCACTGCCCCATAGCGGCCCCATAGCAGCCCCATAGCGGCCCCATAGCAGCCCCATAGCGGCCCCATAATGGCCCTATAACAACGGCCCCATAACCAGCACCACGAAGATGCCCCCGATGTTCTCCATGCCCAGCCCTATAGAAGGGGGCAATGTGTGGGTCCCACTGCCCCATAGCAGCCCCATAGCAGCCCCACAGCGGCCCCATAGCGGCCCCATAGCGGCCCCATAGCAGCCCCATAATGGCCCTATAACAATGGCCCCATAACCAGCACCACGAAGATGCCCCCGATGTTCTCCATACCCAGCCCTATAGGGGGCAATGTGTGGGTCCCACTGCCCCATAGCGGCCCCATAGCGGCCCCATAGCGGCCCCATAGCGGCCCTATAACAACGGCCCCATAACCAGCACCACGAAGATGCCCCCGATGTTCTCCATGCCCAGCCCTATAGAAGGGGGCAATGTGTGGGTCCCACTGCCCCATAGCAACCCCATAGCGGCCCCATAGCAGCCCCATAGCAGCCCCATAATGGCCCCCCATAGACCCCCCACCTATAGACCCCCCACATCCCCTATAAAACCCCCATAGACTCCCCCACCACACAGCCCCCCATATTGCTCCCATATCCCCCCTATATCCCCCCATATCACCCCTATATCCCCCCATAACCCCCACATAGCCCCCCATAGAGCCCACCCTGCCCCATATCCACCCATATCCCCTGTATATCCCCCCATATTCCCCCTATATCCCCCCTATATGCCCCCATATCCCCCCTATATCCCCCCATATCCCCCCTATATCCCCCCATATCCCCCCTATATCCCCCATATCCCCCCATATTCCCCCGTATCCCCCCCATATCCCCCCGTATCCCCCCTATATCCCCCATATCCCCTCATATCCCCCCTATATCCCTCCATATCCCCCCCATACCCCCCCTATATCCCCCCATAGCCCCCTATATCCCAGTATATCCCCCCATATCCCCCCCATATCCCCCCATATCCCCCCCATATCTCCCCATATCCCCCCCATATCCCCCCATATCCCCCCTATATCCCCCCATATCCCCACATATCCCCCCATATCCCCCCAAATCCCCCATATATCCCCCCATAGAGACCCCCCTGCCCCATATCCCCCCCATATCCCCCTATATCCCCCATATCCCCCTATATCCCCCCATATCCCCCAATATCCCCCCTATATCCCCCCATATCCCCCCCATATCCCCCTATATCCCCCCATATCCCCCCTATATCCCCCCATATCCCCCCTATATCCCCCCATATCCCCCCCATATCCCCCCCATATCCCCCCTATATCCCCCCATATCCCCCCTATATCCCCCCATATCCCCCCTATATCCCCCCATATCCCCCCTATATCCCCCCATATCCCCCCATATCCCCCATATCCCCCCTATATCCCCCATATCCCCCCCATATCCCCCCATATCCCCCATATCCCACCTTTCGCCCTCCGATCCTCCTCCTTGGGGCACTTTCCCCCCTCCCACCATTTCCTTTTTAGGATTTCCAGCCTGTTGTTCTCCTGCAGTTGTAGGATGGCCAACGTGATCTCATCCCGGAACGGAGACCCTGTAATATATGGGGCAGCATTGGACCCATAGCGCCCCATAGCACCGCCCCATAGCAGCCCTCAGTGTCCAGCAGCCCCATAACAACCCCATAACCCCATATAGGACCCCCATAACCTCCTATAGGACCCCATACCCAATGGCATCCCCCATAACAGCCCCATAACAGCCCCATAACCCCATATATAACCCCATAACCCCCTATAGGACCCCATACCCAATGGCATCCCGATCCCGTAGCCCTTGGTGTCCAGCAGCCCCATAACAGCCCCATAACAGCCCCATAACCCCATATAGGACACCCATAACCTCCTATAGGACCCCATACCCAATGGCATCCCCCATAACAGCCCCATAACAGCCCCATAACCCCATATAGGACCCCCATAACCTCCTATAGGACCCCATACCCAATGGCATCCCCCATAACAGCCCCATAACAGCCCCATAACCCCATATAGGACCCCCATAACCTCCTATAGGACCCCATACCCAATGGCATCCCCCATAACAGCCCCATAACAGCCCCATAACCCCATATATAACCCCATAACCCCCTATAGGACCCCATACCCAATGGCATCACCCATAACAGCCCCATAACAGCCCCATAACCCCATATAGGACCCCCATAACCTCCTATAGGACCCCATACCCAATGGCATCCCCCATAACAGCCCCATAACAGCCCCATAACCCCATATAGGACCCCCATAACCTCCTATAGGACCCCATACCCAATGGCATCCCCCATAACAGCCCCATAACAGCCCCATAACCCCATATAGGACCCCCATAACCTCCTATAGGACCCCATACCCAATGGCATCCCCCATAACAGCCCCATAACAGCCCCATAACCCCATATAGGACCCCCATAACCTCCTATAGGACCCCATACCCAATGGCATCCCCCATAACAGCCCCATAACAGCCCCATAACCCCATATATAACCCCATAACCTCCTATAGGACCCCATACCCAATGGCATCCCCCATAACAGCCCCATAACAGCCCCATATCCCCATATAGGACCCCCATAACCTCCTATAGGACCCCATACCCAATGGCATCCCCCATAACAGCCCCATAACAGCCCCATAACCCCATATAGGACCCCCATAACCTCCTATAGGACCCCCATAACCCCATATAGGACCCCATAACCTCCTATAGGACCCCATACCCAATGGCATCCCCCATAACAGCCCCATATCCCCATATAGGACCCCCATAACCTCCTATAGGACCCCCATAACCCCATATAGGACCCCCATAACCTCCTATAGGACCCCATACCCAATGGCATCCCCCATAACAGCCCCATATCCCCATATAGGACCCCCATAACCTCCTATAGGACCCCCATAACCCCATATAGGACCCCCATAACCTCCTATAGGACCCCAGACCCAATGGCAGCCCCATAACCCCATATAGGACCCCCATAACCTCCTATAGGACCCCATACCCAATGGCAGCCCCATAACCCCATATAGGACCCCATAGAACACCCCATACCCAATGGCATCCCGATCCCGTAGCCCTTGGTGTCCAGCAGCCCCATAACAGCCCCATAACAGCCCCATAACCCCATATAGGACCCCATAGAACACCCCATACCCAATGGCATCCCGATGCCGTAGCCCTTGGTGTCCAGCAGCCCCATAACAGCCCCATAACCCCATAGAACACCCCATAGAACACCCCATACCCAATGGCATCCCCCATAACAGCCCCATAACAGCCCTATAACCCCATATAGGACCCCATAGAACACCCCATACCCAATGGCATCCCGATGCCGTAGCCCTTGGTGTCCAGCAGCCCCATAACAGCCCCATAACCCCATATAGGACCCCCATAACCTCCTATAGGACCCCCATAACCCCATATAGGACCCCCATAACCTCCTATAGGACCCCCATAACCCCATATAGGACCCCCATAACCTCCTATAGGACCCCCATAACCCCATATATAACCCCATAACCTCCTATAGGACCCCATACCCAATGGCAGCCCCATAACCCTATATAGGACCCCATAGAACACCCCATACCCAATGGCATCCCGATGCCGTAGCCCTTGGTGTCCAGCCGCCCCATAACAGCCCCATAACAGCCCCATAACCCCATATATAACCCCATAACCTCCTATATGACCCCATACCCAATGGCAGCCCCATAACCTCCTATAGGACCCCCATAACCCCATATATAACCCCATAACCCCCTATAGGACCCCATACCCAATGGCATCCCCCATAACAGCCCCATAACAGTCCCATAACCCCATATAGGACCCCCATAACCTCCTATAGGACCCCATACCCAATGGCAGCCCCATAACCCCATATAGGACCCCCATAACCCCCTATAGGACCCCATACCCAATGGCAGCCCCATAACCCTATATAGGACCCCATAGAACACCCCATACCCAATGGCATCCCGATGCCGTAGCCCTTGGTGTCCAGCCGCCCCATAACAGCCCCATAACCCCATATAGGACCCCCATAACCTCCTATAGGACCCCCATAACCCCATATAGGACCCCCATAACCTCCTATAGGACCCCCATAACCCCATATAGGACCCCCATAACCTCCTATAGGACCCCATACCCAATGGCATCCCCCATAACAGCCCCATAACCCCATATAGGACCCCCATAACCCCATATATAACCCCATAACCTCCTATAGGACCCCATACCCAATGGCATCCCCCATAACAGCCCCATAACCTCCTATAGGACCCCCATAACCCCATATATAACCCCATAACCTCCTATAGGACCCCATACCCAATGGCATCCCCCATAACAGCCCCATAACAGCCCCATAACCCCATATAGGACCCCCATAACCTCCTATAGGACCCCCATAACCCCATATAGGACCCCCATAACCTCCTATAGGACCCCAGACCCAATGGCAGCCCCATAACCCCATATAGGACCCCCATAACCTCCTATAGGACCCCCATAACCCCATATAGGACCCCCATAACCTCCTATAGGACCCCCATAACCCCATATATAACCCCATAACCTCCTATAGGACCCCATACCCAATGGCATCCCCCATAACAGCCCCATAACAGCCCTATAACCCCATATAGGACCCCCATAACCTCCTATAGGACCCCATACCCAATGGCATCCCGATCCCGTAGCCCTTGGTGTCCAGCCGCCCCATAACAGCTCCATAACCCCATATAGGACCCCCATAACCTCCTATAGGACCCCATACCCAATGGCATCCCCATAACCCCATATAGGACCCCCATAACCTCCTATAGGACCCCCATAACCCCATATATAACCCCATAACCTCCTATAGGACCCCCATAACCCCATATAGGACCCCCATAACCTCCTATAGGACCCCCATAACCCCATATAGGACCCCCATAACCTCCTATAGGACCCTAGACCCAATGGCAGCCCCATAACCCCATATAGGACCCCCATAACCTCCTATAGGACCCCATACCCAATGGCAGCCCCATAACCCTATATAGGACCCCATAGAACACCCCATACCCAATGGCATCCCGATGACGTAGCCCTTGGTGTCCAGCAGCCCCATAACAGCCCCATAACCCCATATAGGACCCCCATAACCTCCTATAGGACCCCCATAACCTCCTATAGGACCCCCATAACCCCATATATAACCCCATAACCTCCTATAGGACCCCCATAACCCCATAGAACACCCCATACCCAATGGCATCCCGATGCCGTAGCCCTTGGTGTCCAGCCGCCCCATAACAGCCCCATAACCCCATATAGGACCCCCATAACCTCCTATAGGACCCCCATAACCTCCTATAGGACCCCCATAACCCCATATATAACCCCATAACCTCCTATAGGACCCCATACCCAATGGCATCCCGATGCCGTAGCCCTTGGTGTCCAGCAGCCCCATAACAGCCCCATAACAGCCCCATAACAGCCCCATAACAGCCCCATAACAGCCCCATAACCCCATATAGGACCCCATAGAACACCCCATACCCAATGGCATCCCGATGCCGTAGCCCTTGGTGTCCAGCAGCCCCATAACAGCCCCATAACAGCCCCATAACAGCCCCATAACAGCCCCATAACAGCCCCATAACCCCATATAGGACCCCATAGAACACCCCATACCCAATGGCATCCCGATGCCGTAGCCCTTGGTGTCCAGCCGCCCCATAACAGCCCCATAACCCCATATAGGACCCCATAACCCCATATATAACCCCATAACCCCCTATAGGACCCCATACCCAATGGCAGCCCCATAACCCCATATAGGACCCCCATAACCTCCTATAGGACCCCCATAACCCCATATAGGACCCCCATAACCCCCTATAGGACCCCCATAACCCCATATAGGACCCCCATAACCTCCTATAGGACCCCCATAACCCCCTATAGGACCCCATACCCAATGGCAGCCCCATAACCCCATATAGGACCCCATAGAACACCCCATACCCAATGGCATCCCGATGCCGTAGCCCTTGGTGTCCAGCCGCCCCATAACAGCCCCATAACCCCATATAGGACCCCATAGAACACCCCATACCCAATGGCAGCCCCATAACCCCATATAGGACCCCATAGAACACCCCATACCCAATGGCATCCCGATGCCGTAGCCCTTGGTGTCCAGCCGCCCCATAACAGCCCCATAACAGCCCCATAACAGCCCCATAACAGCCCCATAACCTCCTATAGGACCCCCATAACCCCCTATAGGACCCCATACCCAATGGCATCCCCCATAACAGCCCCATAACCCCATATAGGACCCCCATAACCTCCTATAGGACCCCATACCCAATGGCATCCCCCATAACAGCCCCATAACCCCATATAGGACCCCCATAACCTCCTATAGGACCCCATACCCAATGGCATCCCCCATAACAGCCCCATAACAGCCCCATAACCCCATATATAACCCCATAACCTCCTATAGGACCCCATACCCAATGGCAGCCCCATAACCCCATATAGGACCCCCATAACCTCCTATAGGACCCCCATAACCCCATATAGGACCCCCATAACCTCCTATAGGACCCCATACCCAATGGCAGCCCCATAACCCCATATAGGACCCCATAGAACACCCCATACCCAATGGCAGCCCCATAACCCCATATAGGACCCCATAGAACACCCCATACCCAATGGCATCCCCCATAACAGCCCCATAACAGCCCCATAACCCCCTATAGGACCCCATAGAACACCCCATACCCAATGGCATCCCGATGCCGTAGCCCTTGGTGTCCAGCCGCCCCATAACAGCCCCATAACAGCCCCATAACCCCATATAGGACCCCATAGAACACCCCATACCCAATGGCATCCCGATGCCGTAGCCCTTGGTGTCCAGCCGCCCCATAACAGCCCCATAACCCCATAGAACACCCCATATATGACCCCATACCCAATGGCATCCCGATGCCGTAGCCCTTGGTGTCCAGCCGCCCCCCGATCTGGGTCAGGTTGCAGTTGTGTGCGCGGTGGAACTCGTTCATGGTGGACTCGAGCAGGAAGGCGTAACGGGAATTAAGGACGCGCGCGATTCCTTCCTCCGTGCTCTTGACAAACACCGACGGCTGCTTGGAATGCATGAAGTTCCACATGCGCTGGTACGTCTGGTAGCGGGAGTTCTATGGGGGGATATGGGGGTTATGGGGTTATATATGGGGTTATATATGGGGTATTGGGGGGTATTGGGGGTATTGGGGGTATTGAGGGTATTAGGGTTAGGGATAGGGGCTGGTACGTCTGGTAGCGGGAGTTCTATGGGGAGATATGGGGTTATGGGGGTATATATGGGGTTATATATGGGGTTATGGGGTTATATATGGGGTTATATATGGGGTATTGGGGATAGGGGCTGGTACGTCTGGTAACAGGAGTTCTATGGGGGGATATGGGGAGATATGGGGTTATATATGGGGTTATGGGGAGATATGGGGTTATATATGGGGTTATTGGGGGTATTGGGGCTATTGGGGTTATGGGGTTATATATGGGGTCATGGGGGGTACTGGGTTTAGGGGCTGGTAAGTCTGGTAGCGGGAGTTCTATGGGGAGATATGGGGGTTATGGGGTTATATATGGGGTTATATATGGGGTTATATATGGGGTTATATATGGGGTATTGGGGTTATGGGGGTATTGGGGTTATGGGGGGTATTGGGGTATTGGGGTTATGGGGGTATTGGGGTTATTGGGGGTATTGGGGCTATTAGGGTTATGGGGTTATATATGGGGTTACGGGGGGTATTGGGGTTAGGGGCTGGTACGTCTGGTAGCGGGAGTTCTATGGGGAGATATGGGGTTATATATGGGGTTATTGGGGTTATTGGGGGTATTGGGGGTATTGGGATTAGGGTTAAGAGGGTTGTGTGGGGTTGGGTTGGTACGTCTGGTAACGGGAGTTCTATGGGGAGATATGGGGAGATATGGGGGGATATGGGGTTATATAGGGGGTTATATATGGGGTTATATATGGGGTTATATATGGGGTTATATATGGGGTTATGGGGTTATATATGGGGTTATGGGGTTATATATGGGGTTATGGGGGTATTGGGGGTATTAGGGTTAGGGATAGGGGCTGGTACATCTGGTAGCGGGAGTTCTATGGGGAGATGGTTGGGGGTCAGTGGGGTTGTGGGGCTGGGATGGGTTGGGTTGGTATGTCTGGTAACGGGAGTTCTATGGGGAGATATGGGGAGATATATGGGGTTATATATGGGGTTATATATGGGGTTATATATGGGGTTATATATGGGGTTATGGGGGGTATTGGGGTTATTGGGGGTATGGGGGGCATTGGGGTTATGGGGGGTATTGGGGGTATTGGGTTATATATGGGGTTATGGGGGGTATTGGGGGTATTGGGGTTATATATGGGGTTATGGGGGGTATTGGGGGTATTGGGGTTATGGGGGTATTGGGTTTATGGGGGTATTGGGGTTATTGGGGTTATGGGGGGTATTGGGGTTATTGGGGGTATTGGGGTTATGGGGGGTATTGGGGTATTGGGGTTATTGGGGGTATTGGGGTTATTGGGGGTATTGGGGGTATTGGGGGTATTGGGGGTATGGGGGGTATTGGGGTTATGGGGGGTATTGGGGGTTATGGGGGGTATTGGGGTTATGGGGGGTATTGGGGTTATGGGGGGTATTGGGGTTATGGGGGTATTGGGGTTATGGGGGTATATATGGGGTTATGGGGTTATATATGGGGTTATGGGGTTATATATGGGGTTATGGGGGGTATTGGGGTTAGGGGCTGGTACGTCTGGTAGCGGGAGTTCTATGGGGAGATATGGGGGTTATGGGGGGATATATGGGGTTATATATGGGGTTATATATGGGGTTATATATGGGGTTATATATGGGGTTATATATGGGGTTATATATGGGGTTATGGGGGTATTGGGGTTATGGGGGTATTGGGTTTAGGGGCTGGTACGTCTGGTAGCGGGAGTTCTATGGGGAGATATGGGGGGTATGGGGTTATATATGGGGTTATATATGGGGTTATATATGGGGTTATATATGGGGTTATATATGGGGTTATGGGGGTATTGGGGATAGGGGCTGGCACGTCTGGTAACGGGAGTTCTATGGGGAGATATGGGGGGATATATGGGGTTATGGGGGGTATTGGGGGTATTGGGGTTATTGGGGGTATTGGGGTTATGGGGGGTATTGGGGGTATTGGGGTTAAGGTTAGGGGCTGGTACGTCTGGTAACGGGAGTTCTATGGGGAGATATGGGGGGTATGGGGTTATATATGGGGTTATTGGGGGTATTGGGGTATTGGGGTTAGGGTTAAGGGGGTTGTGTGGGGTTAGGGGCTGGTACGTCTGGTAACGGGAGTTCTTTGGGGAGATATGGGGAGATATGGGGTTATATATGGGGTTATATATGGGGTTATGGGGGGTATTGGGGGTATTGGGGTTAGGGATAGGGGCTGGTACATCTGGTAGCGGGAGTTCTATGGGGAGATATGGGGAGATATGGGGTTATATATGGGGTTATGGGGGGTATTGGGGGTATTGGGGGTATTGGGGGTATTGGGGGTATTAGGGGTATTGGGGTTAGGGTTAGGGGCTGGTACATCTGGTAGCGGGAGTTCTATGGGGAGATGGTTGGGGGTCAGTGGGGTTGTGGGGCTGGGATGGGTTGAGTTGGGTTGAATTGAGTTGAATTGAGTTGAATTGGGTTGAGTTGAGTTGGGTTGAATCCAATTGGGTTGAGTTGTTTTGGGTTGTTTTGGGTCGGTTTGTGTCGGGTTGTGTCGGCCCCACTCCTGCCCCATAGAACCGGGTGGGCCCCATAGAACCGGGTGGGACCCATAGAACCGGGTGGGACCCATAGAAGCCCCACAGCCGGTACCTGGAAGAAGGTCATGGTGGAGCCCGCGTGGATGGTCCCGTACTCGATGTCGGTCTGATCCGCCAGGTCATCGGCCGACTCAATGGGAGCCTCCATGCGCTGAACAGTCAGGAACGCCGCCAGGTTGGCCGTGTACGACGAGATGATGATCAGCGTGAACGCCCACCTGCCCCATAGAGACCCACTGTGACCCACAGAGACCCATAGAGACCCACTGTGACCCATAGCGACACATAGAGACCCATAAAGATCCATAGTGACCCATAGAGATACATATAGGGACCCAGGTTGGCCGTGTACGATGAGATGATGATCAGCGTGAACGCCCACCTGCCCCATAGAGACCCATAGAGACCCACTGTGACCCATAGCGACCCATAGAGATCCATAGAGACCCATAGAGACCCATATAGGGACCCATATAGGGACCCATATAGGGACCCAGGTTGGCCGTGTACGACGAGATGATGATCAGCGTGAACGCCCACCTGCCCCATAGAGACCCATAGAGACCCACTGTGACCCATAGGGACACATAGAGACCCATAGAGATCCATAGAGACCCATAGAGACCCATATAGGGACCCACAGCCCCATACAGCCCCATATAGGGACCCAGGTTGGCCGTGTACGACGAGATGATGATCAGCGTGAACGCCCACCTGCCCCATAGAGACCCATAGAGACCCACTGTGACCCATAGCGACCCATAGGGACACATAGAGACCCATATAGGGACCCACAGCCCCATACAGCCCCATATAGGGACCCAGATTGGCCGTGTACGACGAGATGATGATCAGCATGAACGCCCACCTGCCCCATAGAGACCCATAGAGACCCACTGTGACCCATAGAGACCCATAGGGACACATAGAGACCCATATAGGGACCCACAGCCCCATACAGCCCCATATAGGGACCCAGATTGGCCGTGTACGACGAGATGATGATCAGCATGAACGCCCACCTGCCCCATAGAGACCCTCAGAGACCCACTGTGACCCATAGAGACCCATAGAGACCCATAGAGACCCACTGTGACCCATAGAGACCCATAGAGACCCACTGTGACCCATAGAGACCCATAGGGACACATAGAGACCCATAGAGATCCATAGAGACCCATAGAGACCCATATAGGGACCCATATAGTGACCCAGGTTGGCCGTGTACGACGAGATGATGATCAGCGTGAACGCCCACCTGCCCCATAGAGACCCATAGAGACCCACTGTGACCCATAGGGACCCATAGGGACACATAGAGACCCATAGAGATCAATAGAGATCCATAGGGACACATAGAGATCCATAGAGACCCATAGAGACCCATAGAGATCCATAGGGACACATAGAGATCCATAGAGACCCATAGAGACCCATAGAGATCCATAGGGACACATAGAGATCCATAGAGACCCATAGAGACCCATAGAGACCCATAGAGATCCATAGGGACACATAGAGACCCATAGAGACCCATATAGTGACCCAGGTTGGCCGTGTACGACGAGATGATGATCAGCGTGAACGCCCACCTGCCCCATAGAGACCCATAGAGACCCACTGTGACCCATAGAGACCCATAGCGACCCATAGGGACACATAGAGACCCATAGAGATACATATAGTGACCCAGGTTGGCCGTGTACGACGAGATGATGATCAGCGTGAACGCCCACCTGCCCCATAAAGACCCACTGTGACCCATAGCGACCCATAGAGATCCATATAGGGACCCATATAGGGACCCACAGCCCCATACAGCCCCATATAGGGACCCAGGTTGGCCGTGTACGACGAGATGATGATCAGCATAAACACCCACCTGCCCCATAGAGACCCACTGTGACCCATAGAGACCCACTGTGACCCATAGCAACCCACAGAGACCCATAGAGACCCATAGGGACACATAGAGACCCAAAGAGATCCATAGAGACCCATAGAGACCCATATAGTGACCCAGGTTGGCCGTGTACGACGAGATGATGATCAGCGTGAACGCCCACCTGCCCCATAGAGACCCACTGTGACCCATAGAGACCCATAGAGACCCATAGAGACCCATAGAGACCCATAGGGACACATAGAGACCCATAGAGACCCATAGGGACACATAGAGACCCATAGAGATACATATAGTGACCCAGGTTGGCCGTGTACGACGAGATGATGATCAGCGTGAACGCCCACCTGCCCCATAGAGACCCACTGTGACCCATAGAGACCCATAGGGACACATAGAGACCCATAGGGACACATAGAGACCCATAGAGATCCATATAGTGACCCAGGTTGGCCGTGTACGACGAGATGATGATCAGCGTGAACGCCCACCTGCCCCATAGAGACCCACTGTGACCCATAGAGACCCACTGTGACCCATAGAGACCCATAGAGACCCATATAGGGACCCACAGCCCCATACAGCCCCACACCCCTCATATCCCCCCATTGCCCCCCATATACACTCACCAGACCCCACTGACACACCGTGTCGATAGGGCCCTGGGCATGACCTCGGCCCCCTGCTGCATGAACCCCCCCATATCCCCCCATATCCCCCCATATCCCCCCATATAACCCCATATCCCCCCATATAACCCCATATCCCCCCATATACCCCCCATATCCCCCCATATAACCCCATATCCCCCCATAGCCCCCCATATAACCCCATATAACCCCATATCCCCCCATATCCCCCCATATCTCCCCATAGACTCACCAGACCCCACTGACACACCATGTAGATAGAGCCCTGGGCATGACCTCGGCCCCCTGCTGCATGAACCCCCCCATATCCCCCCATATCCCCCCATATCCCCCCATATAACCCCCATATAACCCCATATCCCCCCATATCCCCCCATATCCCCCCATATCCCCCCATATAACCCCCATATAACCCCATATCCCCCCATATCCCCCCATATAACCCCATATCCCCCCATATCCCCCCATATAACCCTATATCTCCCCATATACACTCACCAGACCCCACTAACACATCTAGTTGATAGAGCCCTTGGCATGACCTCGGCCCCCTGCTGCATGAACCCCCCCATATCCCCCCATATCCCCCCATATCCCCCCATATCCCCCCATATCTCCCCATATCCCCCCATATCCCCCCATATCCCCCCATATAACCCCATATCCCCCCATATCCCCCCATATCCCCCCATATAACCCCATATCCCCCCATATAACCCCCATATAACCCTATATCTCCCCATTACTCACCATACCCCACTAACACATCTAGTCGATAGGGCCCTTGGCATCACCTCGGCCCCCTGCTGCATGAACCCCCCCATATCCCCCCATATCCCCCCATATAACCCCATATCCACCCCATATAACCCCATATAACCCCATATAACCCCATATCCCCCCATATCCCCCCATATAACCCCATATCCCCCCATATAACCCCATATCCCCCCATATCCCCCCATATCCCCCCATATCCCCCCATATAACCCCATATACACTCACCAGACCCCACTGACATACCGTGTAGATAGGGCCCTGGGCATGACCTCGGCCCCCTGCTGCATGAACCCCCCCATATCCCCCCATATCCCCCCATATAACCCCATATCCCCCCATATCCCCCCATATCCCCCCATATAACCCCATATCCCCCCATATAACCCCATATCCCCCCCATACCCCCCCATATCCACCCCATATCCCCCCATATAACCCCATATAACCCCATATCCCCCCATATCCCCCCCATATCCTCCCATATCCCCCCATATAACCCCATATCCCCCCATATCCCCCCCATATCCCCCCATATAACCCCATATCCCCCCATATAACCCCATATCCCCCCATATCCCCCCATATAACCCCATATCCCCCCATATCCCCCCATATCCCCCCATTACTCACCATACCCCACTAACACATCTAGTTGATAGGGCTCTGGGCATCACCTCGGCCCCCTGCTGCATGAACCCCCCCATATCCCCCCATATCCCCCCATATAACCCCATATAACCCCATATAACCCCATATACACTCACCAGACCCCACTGACACACCGTGTAGATAAGGCCCTGGGCATGACCTCGGCCCCCTGCTGCATGAACCCCCCCATATCCCCCCATATGCCCCCATATCCCCCCATATCCCCCCATATCCCCCCATTACTCACCAGACCCCACTGACACACCGTGTAGATAAGGCTCTGGGCATCACCTCTGCCCCCTGCTGCATGAACCCCCCCACGGGGAACCACAGGCTGTTCCCCAGCGTGTATTGATTCAGCAGCAGCTCCCGGCGCTCGCGGAGACACGGGTGGGGGTTGTACCACTCGTAGGGGCTTAATCTGGGGGGGGGATAGAAATAGGGGTTATAATGGGGGGGGTTGTACCATTCATAGGGGCTGAGTCTATGGGGGGGGGGATAGAAATAGGGGGTTATAAAGGGGGGGGATAGAACATATAGGGGTTATAATGGGGTTATAATGGGGTTATAAAGGGGTTGGGGGGATAGAAATAGGGGTGGGGGTTGTACCATTCATAGGGGCTCAATCTATGGGGGGGGGATAGAAATAAATAGAGGGGGGGGTTATAAAGGGGGTTATAAAGGGGGGGGGGTTGTACCACTCATAGGGGCTGAGTCTATGGGGGGGGGCACAAGAAATAGGGGGTTATAAAGGGGGGGGGATACAACATATAGGGGTTATAATGGGGGGGGGATACAACATATAGGGGTTATAAAGGGGGGGGGTTGTACCACTCATAGGGGCTTAATCTGGGGGGGGGGGACAAATAATAGGGGGTTATAATGGGGGTTATAAAGGGGGTTATAAAGGGGTTGGGGGGATAGAAATAGGGGTGGGGGTTGTACCACTCATAGGGGCTCAGTCTGGGGGGGGGACAAATAATAGGGGTTATAATGGGGGGGATACAACATATAGGGGTTATAATGGGGTGGGGGTTGTACCACTCGTAGGGGCTTAATCTGGGGGGGGGGGATAGAAATAAATAGAGGGGGGGGGTTATAAAGGGGGTTATAAAGTGGGGGGTTGTACCACTCATAGGGGCTGAGTCTATGGGGGGGGGATAGAAATAGGGGTTATAATGGGGTTATAAAGGGGGTTATAAAGGGGGGGGGGTTGTACCATTCATAGGGGCTCAATCTATGGGGGGGGGACATAAAAAGCGGGGGGTTATAGAGGGGGTTATAATGGGGGGGTTGTACCATTCATAGGGGCTGAGTCTATGGGGGGGGGGACATAAATAGGGGGGGGGTCAATAAATAATATGGGTGGGGGTTGTACCACTCGTAGGGGCTGAGTCCATGGGGGGGCACAACAAATAGGGGGTTATAATGGGGGGGGGGGTTGTACCACTCATAGGGGCTCAGTCTATGGGGGGGCACAACAAATAGGGGGTTATAATGGGGGGGGGGGGTTGTACCACTCATAGGGGCTCAGTCTATGGGGGGGGGGATAGAAATAGGGGGTTATAAAGGGGGTTATAAAAGGGGTTATAAAGGGGGGGGTTGTACCACTCGTAGGGGCTCAGTCTATGGGGGGGGGGACATAAATAGGGGTTATAAAGGGGGTTATAAAGGGGGGGGGTTGTACCACTCATAGGGGCTGAGTCTATGGGGGGGGGAATAGAAATAGGGGGTTATAATGGGGTTATAATGGGGTTATAATGGGGTCATAATGGGGTTATAATGGGGTTATAAAGGGGTTGGGGGGATAGAAATAGGGGTGGGGGTTGTACCACTCATAGGTCTATGGGGGGGGGGCACAAATAATAAGGGTGGGAATAATATGGGAGTATATGGGGGGGTATGGGGTCAGTATGGGGGGATATGGGGGGGTATGGGGGGATAAGGGGGGGATATGGGGGATATATGGGAGGGTATGGGGTCAGTATGGGGGGATATGGGGGGGTATGGGGTCAGAATGGGGGTCAATGGAGGAATATGGGGGGATATCAGGGGATATGGGGGGGGTATGGGTTCAGTATGGGGGGCTAAGGGGGGTGATAGGGGGCAATGGGACCATAAAACCCCCATAAGACTCCCCAGGACCCCAATGAGACCCCCACAAGACCCCCAGGACCCCCATAGACCCTCAGGACACCCATAAGACCCCCAGGACCCCCATAAGACCCCCAATATCTGACCAGGATGGTGGTGACAATGAGGGTCTTGTTGGCCATAGGAATCCCCCCCATATTATCTAGGCCCTCCATATTAACCCCCCCCCCATATTAAATCCCCCCCCCATTTTACAGCCCCCCCCATATTAAACCCCCCCCATATTAAATCCCCATTCCCCATTTTAATGCCCCCCCCATATTAAGTTGTCCCCCCATTTTAATCCCCCCACCACTTTAATGCCCCCTCCCCATATTAAATCCCCCCCCCATATTAAATCCCCATTCCCCATTTTAATGCCCCCCCCATATTAATGTCCCCCCCCATATTAATGCCTCCCCATATTAAATCCCCCCTCCCCATTTTATTGCCCCCCCATATTAATGCCCCCTCCCCATATTAACCCCCCCCATATTAAATCCCCCCCATATTAGACCCCCCATATTAAATCCCCATTCCCCATATTAATGCCCCCTCCCCATATTAAATCCCCCTCCCCATATTAAACCCCCCCATATTAAATCCCCCTCCCCATATTAAACCCCCCCCCCATATTAAATCCCCCTCATATTAAACCCCCCCATTTTAATGCCCCCCCATTTTAATGCCCCCCCCCATATTAAATCCCCCTCCCCATATTAAACCCCCCCATATTAAATCCCCATTCCCCATTTTAATGCCCCCCCCCATATTAAATCCCCCCCCCATATTAACCCCCCCCCATATTAAATCCCCCTCCCCATATTAATGTCCCCCCCCATTTTAATGTCCCCCCCCATATTAAATCCCCCCCCCCCATATTAAGCCCCCCCATATTAAATCCCCCTCCCTATATTAATGTCCCCCCCCCCCATATTAAACCGCCCCCCCATATTAAATCTGCCCCCCCCATATTAATGTCCCCTCCCCATATTAACCCCCCCCATATTAAATCTGCCCCCTCCCCATATTAAATCCCCCCCCATTTTCCTGCCCCCCCATATCAAACTCCCTCCCCATATTAATGTCCCCCCCCCACTTTAATGCCCCCCCCCATATTAACCCCCCCCCATGTTAAACCCCCCCCCCATATTAAACCCCCCCCCACCTGGCGGCGAGGAAGAGGACGCAGCTGACGGCCAGATACGCCAACAACATGAAGAGCCAAACGGCCGGAGAAAATGGGTCTAAAAACGAGAAATAGCCCGGCTTGCGGCCCTGCCGGGACCCCCAGTCAGAGCCCACCCCATAGACCCCAGAGCGCCCCATAGCGCCCCATAGAAACCCATAGACACCCCATAGAGCCCCATAGCGCCCCATAGAGCCCCATAACCACCCCATAGAGCCCCATAGAGCCCCATAGAGCCCCATAACCACCCCATAGAGCCCCATAGAGCCCCATAACCACCCCATAGAGCCCCATAACCACCCCATAGAGCCCAATAACCACCCCATAGAGCCCCATAGCGCCCCATAACCACCCCATAGAGCCCCATAGAACCCTATAGAACCCCATAGAGCCCCATAGAGCCCCATAACGGGTCTAAAAACGAGAAATAGCCCGGCTTGCGGCCCTGCCGGGACCCCCAGTCAGAGCCCACCCCATAGACCCCATAGCGCCCCATAGAGACCCATAGAGACCCATAGAAACCCATAGAGCCCCATAGCGCCCCATAGACACCCCATAGAGCCCCATAGAAACCCATAGCGCCCCATAGAGCCCCATAGAGCCCCATAATGGGTCTAAAAACGAGAAATAGCCCGGCTTGCGGCCCTGCCGGGACCCCCAGTCAGAGCCCACCCCATAGACCCCATAGAAACCCATAGAGCCCCATAGCGCCCCATAGAGCCCCATAACCACCCCATAGAGCCCCATAGAACCCTATAGAACCCCATAGAGCCCCATAGAGCCCCATAACGGGTCTAAAAACGAGAAATAGCCCGGCTTGCGGCCCTGCCGGGACCCCCAGTCAGAGCCCACCCCATAGACCCCATAGCGCCCCATAGCGCCCCATAGCGCCCCATAGCGCCCCATAACCACCCCATAGAGCCCCATAGCGCCCCATAGAGCCCCACAACCACCCCATAACGGGTCTAAAAACGAGAAATAGCCCGGCTTGCGGCCCTGCCGGGACCCCCAGTCAGAGCCCACCCCATAGACCCCATAGCGCCCCATAGCGCCCCATAGAGCCCCATAGAGCCCCATAGAGCCCCATAACCACCCCATAACGGGTCTAAAAACGAGAAATAGCCCGGCTTGCGGCCCTGCCGGGACCCCCAGTCAGAGCCCACCCCATAGCGCCCCATAGCGCCCCATAGCGCCCCATAACCACCCATAGCGCCCCATAGCGCCCCATAGCGCCCCATAGAGCCCCATAGCGCCCCATAACCACCCCATAGAGCCCCATAACCACCCCATAGCGCCCCATAGAGCCCCATAGCGCCCCATAGCGCCCCATAGAGACCCATAACCACCCCATAGCGCCCCATAACCACCCCATAACGGGTCTAAAAACGAGAAATAGCCCGGCTTGCGGCCCTGCCGGGACCCCCAGTCAGAGCCCACCCCATAGACCCCATAGCGCCCCATAGAAACCCATAGAGCCCCATAACCACCCCATAGCGCCCCATAGAGCCCCATAGAGCCCCATAGCGCCCCATAGAGCCCCATAACCACCCCATAGAGCCCCATAGCGCCCCATAGCCACCCCATAGAGCCCCATAACCACCCCATAGCGCCCCATAGAGCCCCATAACCACCCCATAGCGCCCCATAGAACCCCATAACCACCCCATAGCGCCCCATAGAGCCCCATAACCACCCCATAGAGCCCCATAGAGCCCCATAACCACCCCATAGAGCCCCATAGAGCCCCATAACCACCCCATAACGGGTCTAAAAACGAGAAATAGCCCGGCTTGCGGCCCTGCCGGGACCCCCAGTCAGAGCCCACCCCATAGCGCCCCATAGCGCCCCATAACCACCCCATAGAGCCCCATAGAGCCCCATAACCATCCCATAGAGCCCCATAGAGCCCCATAGCGCCCCATAACCACCCCATAGAGCCCCATAGAGCCCCATAACCACCCCATAGAGCCCCATAGCGCCCCATAACCACCCCATAGAACCCCATAACCACCCCATAGAGCCCCATAACCACCCCATAGAGCCCCATAGAGCCCCATAGAGCCCCATAACCACCCCATAGAGCCCCATAACCACCCCATAGAGCCCCATAGAGCCCCATAACCACCCCATAGAGCCCCATAACCACCCCATAGCGCCCCATAACCACCCCATAGAGCCCCATAGAGCCCCATAACCACCCCATAGAGCCCCATAGAGCCCCACAACACCCCATAACCACCCCATAGAGCCCCATAGAGCCCCATAACCACCACATAGAGCCCCATAGAGCCCCATAACCACCCCATAGAGCCCCATAACCACCCCATAGAGCCCCATAGAGCCCCATAACCACCCCATAACGGGTCTAAAAACGAGAAATAGCCTGGCTTGCGGCCCTGCCGGGACCCCCAGTCAGAGCCCACCCCATAGCACCCCATAGCGCCCCATAGAGCCCCATAGAGCCCCATAACCACCCCATAGAGCCCCATAGAGCCCCATAACCACCCCATAGCGCCCCATAGCGCCCCATAACCACCCCATAGAGCCCCACAGAGCCCCATAACCACCCCATAGAGCCCCATAGAGCCCCATAACCACCCCATAGAGCCCCATAACCACCCCATAGAGCCCCATAGAGCCCCATAACCACCCCATAGCGCCCCATAGCGCCCCATAACCACCCCATAGAGCCCCACAGAGCCCCATAACCACCCCATAGAGCCCCATAACCACCCCATAGAGCCCCATAGAGCCCCATAACCACCCCATAACAGGTCTAAAAACGAGAAATAGCCCGGCTTGCGGCCCTGCCGGGACCCCCAGTCAGAGCCCACCCCATAGCGCCCCATAGCGCCCCATAGCGCCCCATAGCCACCCCATAGAGCCCCATAACCACCCCATAGAGCCCCATAACCACCCCATAGAGCCCCATAGAGCCCCATAACCACCCCATAGAGCCCCATAGAGCCCCATAGAGCCCCATAGAGCCCCATAACCACCCCATAGAGCCCCATAGCGCCCCATAACCACCCCATAGAGCCCCATAACCACCCCATAGCGCCCCATAGAGCCCCATAGCGCCCCATAACCACCCCATAGCGCCCCATAGAGCCCCATAACCACCCCATAGAGCCCCATAGAGCCCCATAACGGGTCTAAAAACAAGAAATAGCCCGGCTTGCAGCCCTGCCGGGACCCCCAGTCAGAGCCCACCCCATAGCGCCCCATAGCGCCCCATAACAACCCCATAACCACCCCATAGAGCCCCATAGAGCCCCATAACCACCCCATAGAGCCCCATAACGGGTCTAAAAACGAGAAATAGCCCGGCTTGCGGCCCTGCCGGGACCCCCAGTCAGAGCCCACCCCATAGCGCCCCATAGCGCCCCATAGCGCCCCATAGAGCCCCATAACCACCCCATAGAGCCCCATAGAACTCCATAGCGCCCCATAGAGCCCCATAACCACCCCATAGAGCCCCATAGCGCCCCATAGAGCCCCATAACCACCCCATAGCGCCCCATAGAACCCCATAACCACCCCATAACAGGTCTAAAAACGAGAAATAGCCCGGCTTGCGGCCCTGCCGGGACCCCCAGTCAGAGCCCACCCCATAGCGCCCCATAACCACCCCATAGAGCCCCATAGCGCCCCATAGAGCCCCATAGCCACCCCATAGTGCCCCATAGAGCCCCATAGCGCCCCATAACCAGAGCCCCATAGAGCCCCATAGAGCCCCATAGAGCCCCATAACCACCCCATAGCGCCCCATAGAGCCCCATAGTGCCCCATAGCGCCCCATAGAGCCCCATAACCACCCCATAGAGCCCCATAGCGCCCCATAACCACCCCATAACGGGTCTAAAAACGAGAAATAGCCCGGCTTGCGGCCCTGCCGGGACCCCCAGTCAGAGCCCACCCCATAGCGCCCCATAGCGCCCCATAGCGCCCCATAGAGCCCCATAACCACCCCATAGAGCCCCATAGAGCCCCATAGAGCCCCATAGAGCCCCATAACCACCCCATAGCGCCCCATAGAGCCCCATAACCACCCCATAGAGCCCCATAGAGCCCCATAGAGCCCATAACCACCCCATAGAGCCCCATAGAGCCCCATAGAGCCCCATAACCACCCCATAGAGCCCCATAGAGCCCCATAACCACCCCATAGAGCCCCATAGAGCCCCATAACCACCCCATAGAGCCCCATAGAGCCCCATAACCACCCCATAACCACCCCATAACGGGTCTAAAAACAAGAAATAGCCCGGCTTGCGGCCCTGCCGGGACCCCCAGTCAGAGCCCACCCCATAGCGCCCCATAGCGCCCCATAGAGCCCCATAGCGCCCCATAGAGCCCCATAACCACCCCATAGAGCCCCATAGAGCCCCATAACCACCCCATAGAGCCCCATAACAACCCCATAGAGCCCCATAACCACCCCATAGAGCCCCATAGCGCCCCATAGCGCCCCATAACCACCCCATAGAGCCCCATAACCACCCCACAGAGCCCCATAGAGCCCCATAACCACCCCATAACGGGTCTAAAAACAAGAAATAGCCCGGCTTGCGGCCCTGCCGGGACCCCCAGTCAGAGCCCACCCCATAGCGCCCCATAGCGCCCCATAACCACCCCATAGAGCCCCATAACCACCCCATAGAGCCCCATAGCGCCCCATAACCACCCCATAGCGCCCCATAGAGCCCCATAACCACCCCATAGCGCCCCATAGCGCCCCATAGAGCCCCATAACCACCCCATAGAGCCCCATAACCACCCCATAGAGCCCCATAGCACCCCATAGAGCCCCATAACAACCCCATAACACACATAACGCGTCTAAAAACAAGAAATAGCCCGGCTTGCGGCCCTGCCGGGACCCCCAGTCAGAGCCCACCCCATAGCGCCCCATAGCGCCCCATAACCACCCCATAGAGCCCCATAACCACCCCATAGAGCCCCATAGCGCCCCATAACCACCCCATAGCGCCCCATAGAGCCCCATAGACACCCCATAGAGCCCCATAGAGCCCATAGAGCCCCATAACCACCCCATAACGGGTCTAAAAACGAGAAATAGCCCGGCTTGCGGCCCTGCCGGGACCCCCAGTCAGAGCCCACCCCATAGACCCCATAGCGCCCCATAGAGACCCATAGCGCCCCATAACTGCCCCATAGCGCCTCATAACCACCCCATAGAGCCCCATAGAGCCCCATAACCACCCCATAGCGCCCCATAGTGCCCCATAACCACCACATAGAGCCCCATAGAGCCCCATAACCACCCCATAGAGCCCCATAACCACCCCATAGAGCCCCATAACCACCCCATAGAGCCCCATAGAGCCCCATAGAGCCCCATAACGGGTCTAAAAATGAGAAATAGCCCGGCTTGCGGCCCTGCCGGGACCCCCAGTCAGAGCCCACCCCATAACCACCCCATAGACCCCATAACCACCCCATAGAGCTCATAACACACATAGAACCCCATAGAACCCCATAACCCACCCCATAACACACATAGCCCTGCCAGGACCCCCAGTCAGAGCCCACCCCATAGACCACCCTATAACCACCCCATAGACACCATAGAACCCCATAACCCACCCCATAACACACATAGCCCACCCCATAGACCACAATAACCCCCCATAGCCCACCCCATAGCCCATATCCTGCCCCATAGCCCATAGCCCCCCATATCCCACCCCATATCCCACCCCATAGACCACAATAACCCCCCATATCCCGCCCCATATCCCACCCCATAGCCCCCCATAGCCCCCCATATCCCACCCCATAGCCCATAACCCCCCATAGCCCACCCCATAGCCCGTCCCATAGACCACAATAACCCCCCATAGCCCACCCCATAGCCCATAGCCCCCCATATCCCACCCCATAGCCCATAACCCCCCATAGCCCACCCCATAGCCCACCCCATAGCCCATAGCCCCCCATAGCCCACCCCATAGCCCATAACCCCCCATATCCCCCCACATCCCGCCCCACATCCCCCCATATCCTGCCCCACATCCCCCCATATCCCGCCCCACATCCCGCCCCACATCCCCCCATATCCTGCCCCACATCCCCCCACATCCTGCCCCACATCCCCCCATATCCTGCCCCACATCCCCCCACATCCTGCCCCACATCCCCCCATATCCCGCCCCACATCCCGCCCCACATCCCCCCACATCCTGCCCCACATCCCCCCATATCCTGCCCCACATCCCCCCATATCCTGCCCCATATCCCCCCACATCCCGCCCCACATCCCCCCATATCCTGCCCCATAACCCCCCACATCCCACCCCACATCCCGCCCCACATCCCCCCATATCCTGCCCCATAACCCCCCATATCCCGCCCCACATCCTGCCCCACATCCCCCCATACCCCGCCCCACATCCCCCCATATCCTGCCCCACATCCTGCCCCACATCCCCCCATATCCTGCCCCACATCCCCCCACATCCTGCCCCATAACCCCCCACATCCTGCCCCACATCCCGCCACACATCCCACCCCACATCCCCCCATATCCTGCCCCACATCCCACCCCACATCCCGCCCCACATCCTGCCCCATAACCCCCCACATCCCGCCCCACATCCCGCCCCACATCCCCCCATATCCTGCCCCATATCCCCCCATATCCCACCCCACATCCCGCCCCACATCCCGCCCCACATCCCCCCATATCCCCCCACATCCCGCCCCACATCCCGCCCCACACATCCCCCCATATCCCCCCACATCCCACCCCACATCCCCCCATATCCCGCCCCATATCCCCCATATCCCACCCCACATCCCCCCATACCCCGCCCCACATCCCGCCCCACATCCCGCCCCATATCCCGCCCCATATCCCGCCCCACATCCCGCCCCACATCCCCCCATATCCTGCCCCACATCCCCCCATATCCCACCCCACATCCCGCCCCACATCCCCCCATATCCTGCCCCATATCCCCCCATATCCCACCCCACATCCTGCCCCACATCCTGCCCCACATCCCGCCCACATCCCGCCCCACACTCACCATGTGCACGCGGTACAAGATGCTGATCCCCAACGTCATGAAGGGTTTGGAGAAGTCAATGACTTTCTCACGCTCCGCCGTGATGGTGAAGGCGGCCACCGCCAGGTCGGCCTTCTGGGGGGCAAGGGGGGGTTAGGGGGCAGATATGGGGCAGATATGGGGCACATATGGGGCAGGTGTGGGGCAGATATGGGGCACATATGGGGCAGATATGGGGCAGATATGGGGCACATATGGGGCAGGTATGGGGCACATATGGGGCACATATGGGGCAGATATGGGGCACATATGGGGCAGGTGTGGGGCAGATATGGGGCACATATGGGGCAGATATGGGGCAGGTATGGGGCACATATGGGGCAGGTATGGGGCACATATGGGGCACATATGGGGCAGGTATGGGGCACATATGGGGCAGGTATGGGGCAGATATGGGGCACATATGGGGCAGAGACCCCCATGGGATCCCAATGGAGAGCACAATGGAGATATGGGGCAGATATGGGGCAGAGACCCCTATGGGACCCCAATAGAGACCCCAATGGAGGCCTTCTGGGGGGCAAGGGGGGGCTAGGGGGGTGTGGGGCACATATGGGGCAGGTGTGGGGCAGGTGTGGGGCAGAGACCCCCATGGGATCCCAATGGAGGCCTTCTGGGGGGCAAGGGGGGGTTAGGGGGGATGTGGGGCAGGTATGGGGCAGGTATGGGGCAGATATGGGGCACATATGGGGCAGAGACCCCCATGGGATCCCAATGGAGGCCTTCTGGGGGGCAAGGGGGGGTTAGGGGGGATATGGGGCAGGTATGGGGCAGATATGGGGCAGAGACCCCAATAGAGACCCCAATGGGACCCCAATGGAGGCCTTCTGGGGGGCAAGGGGGGGTTAGGGGGGATGTGGGGCAGGTGTGGGGCACATATGGGGCGGATATGGGGCAGGTGTGGGGCAGAGACCCCCATGGGACCCCAATAGAGACCCCAATGGAGGCCTTCTGGGGGGCAAGGGGGGGTTAGGGGGGATGTGGGGCAGGTGTGGGGCACATATGGGGCACATATGGGGCAGAGACCCCCATGGGATCCCAATGGAGGCCTTCTGGGGGGCAAGGGGGGGTTAGGGGGGATGTGGGGCAGGTGTGGGGCACATATGGGGCACATATGGGGCACATATGGGGCACATATGGGGCAGATATGGGGCAGAGACCCCAATAGAGACCCCAATGGGAGGCCTTCTGGGGGGCAAGGGGGGGTTAGGGGGGATGTGGGGCACATATGGGGCAGGTATGGGGCAGATATGGGGCACATATGGGGCAGAGACCCCCATGGGATCCCAATGGAGGCCTTCTGGGGGGCAAGGGGGGGTTAGGGGGGATGTGGGGCAGAGAGACCCCTATTGCCCCATATCCCCCCATATCCCCCCATCTCCCCCCATATCCCCCCATATCTCCCCCCATATCCCCCCATATCCCCCCGTACCCTATTGATGAGCTCCCCCACCATCCCGGTCCATGACCCATTGGGTTCTGGTGCCCCATAGAGCCCGTCCTGCCCCCATATCCCCCCATATCCCCCCATATCTCCCCATATCCCCCCATATCCCCCCCTACTGCCCCATATCTCCCCATATTCCCCCATATCTCCCCTTATATCCCCCATATCCCCCCATACTGACCCCATATCCCCCCATATCTCCCCCTATATCCCCCATATCCCCCCATACCCTATTGATGAGCTCCCCCACCATCCCGGTCCATGACCCATTGGGTTCTGGTGCCCCATAGAGCCCATCCTGCCCCCATAGCCCCCCATACTGACCCCATATCCCCCCATATCCCCCCCCATATCCCCCATATCCCCCCATACTGACCCCATACCCCCCCATATCTCCCCCTATATCCCCCCATATCCCCCATACCCTATTGATGAGCTCCCCCACCATCCCGGTCCATGACCCATTGGGTTCTGGTGCCCCATAGAGCCCATCCTGCCCCCATAGCCCCCCATACTGACCCCATATCCCCCCATATCTCCCCATACTGACCCCATATCCCCACATATCCCCCCATATCTCCCCCCATATCCCCCCATAGCCCCCCATACTGACCCCATATCCCCCCATACCCTATTGATGAGCTCCCCCACCATCCCGGTCCATGACCCGTTGGGTTCTGGTGCCCCATAGAGCCCATCCTGCCCCCATATCCCCCCATATCTCCCCCATATCCCCCCATACTGACCCCATATCCCCCCACATCCCCCCATATCTCCCCATACTGACCCCATATCCCCCCATATCCCCCCATATCCCCCTATATCCCCCATATCCCCCTATATCCCCCCATATCCCCCCGTACCCTATTGATGAGCTCCCCCACCATCCCGGTCCATGACCCATTGGGTTCTGGTGCCCCATAGAGCCCATCCTGCCCCCATACCCCCCCATATCCCCCATATCCCCCCTATATCCCCCCATATCTCCCCATATCTCCCCCTATAGCCCCCATATCCCCCATATCTCCCCCATATCTCCCCCAAATCCCCCCATATCCCCCCATATCTCCCCCATATCCCCCCATATCCCCCCATATCTCCCCATATCTCCCCCTATAGCCCCCATATCCCCCATATCTCCCCCAAATCCCCCCATACTGACCCCATATCCTCTCATATCTCCTC